>NW_011363689.1:0-3942 GCF_000735185.1 Notothenia coriiceps | reverse complement strand
ATTCAGGCGGGTGGAGTTGAGGGAAATTCTTGAAACGATCAGCTGTTTATCAGAAACTCACACTGTGTTACCTTCCTGGAGAAAAGACTGGTTTACTTCTCGCAAGCCTCCTTGATTAAAAAAACGGATAAAATAAATCAAGAATTTTACTCAAATTTTCTACGAATTATTTGTCGTTTTCGTTATTAGTCAACTAAAATGTCTCTTATAGGGCTGAGACATGGAGAGGAGGTCAAACATCTCAATATTGTTGATCAAATGCATCAAAATCGATGCTCAAACAAAATTAAAAGGGTTGATTTTTTATGCTTTCAAAAATATTTACACCAGTTTTTCATCCATTTAATCATCGGTTAGCTGATTGGCTTATCGTTAAAGGGACAGCAGCTTTACATATCTGTTATATTGTAAATGCAGCCTTCAAAATCTAAGAATACATCTGGTCTCACATCGCATTACATCGGTGTGTCTTACCTATAGCTACTCCATAAGTCTCTCAGCATGAACAAAATAAATCTAAGTGCACACTTTCTGGTAAGCACGAGATTTAAATTGGATCTTCAGCATGATTGTGTGTGCAGACCCTCAGTTTTACAGATCTGTTCATGATAAATACACTTCTTTTATCTATTAATTAACAATCTAGTCTTTCCACTAAAATGGCTTTGATCGATGGGTGCAAAAAGCGTTAAAAATACATCTGTAGGAAACACAAGATCATGATTCTGTGTGGAGAGATCTGTCCGTTACTCTATGCACCATGTCACCTTTTTTGTAAAGTCATTGCAACATTCATTGAGAGTAGCACGCCTGCACGTATTGGACACTGCTTTAAATAATAAGACTTTTCTACGTTTTTTATGACTCTTTGTTCACCGTGGAGGCCTGAGAGATCAATAAAGTTTTCTTCAAGACTTTAACAACGCTAACACGGTGCCAGTGACTGATAAACAGAGGATCGTGTGTGTGTGTGTGTGTTCCCTCTCAGAGTGTGTGTGTTCCCTCTCAGCGTGTGTGTGTTTTCATTCGTCGGTGTTCTCCACCAGCGAGAGGCCCTGCAGCTGAGGGGGGGGGGGCAGCAGCAGCTCCCTCTTGTAAGTCTTTGGTGGGAGTTTGGGCAGCTGGGGGTTGCAGTTGGTGGGCGGGGGGGCGACCGGGGGGGCGGTGATGGGCAGCGGGTAGAGGCTGTTCTGACTGGCGCTGAGCGGGCAGCTGCGGCGAGGGACGCGGGGCGACGGCGTGCTGGGGGGGGTGTTGGGGGAGCAGGGGGCGGAGCCAAAGTCCCAGTGATAGCGGCCCACTGGGGAGGGCTGCATGTTCACCGGGTAGTTGATGAAGATCTCCGGGGGTCGCTGAGGAACCGGAGGGGGCGTGTCGGGCTCAGGGTCGCGGGGCGGCGGCGGCGGGGGGCTGGGCAGCGGGCCGTCCATCGGGGGGCCGTTGTAGAGCGGGGTCCGGGGCTGGATCCGAGGCAGAGGGGGGGGCAGGGGGGGGATCGCTGGAGGACTGTCGGACCTGGAGCTCATCTGAGACACAAGGAAGAGAAAATATTAATAAACAAAAAGACCCGGAGAAGGACGGTTAGTGTTGTGTCGTTTTCAGTTTGTCTCTTTGTGCATTTTCTTTGTTTTTGTGTTATTCTCTGTCAAAGCGTTTTGACAGCGCAAGAGTTTTTAGAAAAGCGCTATATAAGTGTCATGTATTATTATTATTGTTATTATAGTGTACAGCAGACAGAACAGGCATAACGGGGTTTGTGGCATCCCTAGTTGCAAGGCGAGTGAAGAAGTGTCTTAAGGGTGCATTTTCTCAAATATCCAGCAGGGGGCGACTCGACTGGCTGATTGTAAAGAAGTCAGTGAGAAAATGTTCCTACTTCTCTCTCTCAGTAAACATTTCCCTGATGAGTTTATAGTCTCAATCTCCAGTTTCAAGTCTTCTTCAACACAGCATGATGTTCAATTAGTAAAAGATAGTGCCACGCTGTTTTCCTACTCACCAGTATTTGCATCCCAATATAAATGACAAGGTGCTTTACGGATGCACCACCTTGCCCTTTCACAGGTCAACACTCTCATACAAATATGGTCACTTTTGGCAAAAAAAAAGAAAGTTTAAACTCCTAATTTATATAAAATCTGCAGAGAGATGTGATACTTGAGTTTTAAATGTAGTTCTTCATATAGGGAAGGAAATTAGCACGTGTCAAATAGACGGTAAAAGGTGTTGAAGGGAAAATAATTCAGGTCGCCTCGTCTGTCACCATGGCTGATAAGGTTTTGCCTATCTTAAGAAATATTATTTTTTAATATTGCAACTCCTTAGGTTGCTTCTTCTGTCCGATGACACTGACTCAGAGCTTAAACGTCTTAAGAGTTAGAAAAAGATATCAGAAGGTGCGTCAGAAAATCCGTACAATTCCTGATTTTATAGGAACCTATAGTCAGGGGTGCAGGGCTTCGTGACCACAGAGCGTGTGAACGTTGTGATCAGCTGTTTTAGCGCAGTGCTGCTGTACAGACCGACGTTATCAGCAGCCCTGTCTGTGCACACGGAAACCGACTCTGTCGTCCGGTGATCTAACCGCCTTCTGGAAAAGCTTCACAAGTACGTCGGTACGCAAATGTGCTTTGTGACACAAGTGACGGTACGCATTTCAGATTGTTGCCGCGCATGCGTACCTGCGTACCGCTTATGTGCACCCCTGCCGATAGTATTATTATTTGCTCTTGGCATAGATATGTTAATCCCTATCAAACCGAGTAGTTGTGATGATTGGTGTGAAATGACTCCCTGTTCTCACCTTGGATTCAGACGTGGCGTCTTTCCTCCGCGGTGGCAGAGGAGGCGGTCTCATCGACTCGTCCACGAGCTGATGGAGGCTGCCGCACGACACCGAATGGAACTCTGCGAAACAGAAGAAAACACCATCAGAGAGTTAAAAAACAACCACAGTGTGAGTTAAAGATGGAGAACAGGCCCTGCTCACTATCACAGCACAATTATAGCGCATTTCCACTGCAGGGTTTTAGCGCGGCTCGGCTCGCTCCTTTTTACTTTTCCACTAGGGGTAGTACCGGCTCACGGGTACTTTTTTTAGGACCCCCTCAGTCAGAGAGAATCGTTATAATTCTTGCGCGAGACAGTCTCCAAGCGTCGTATAAGCAGCAGCATTTTTAAAACAGACGAGCTAATGTCAGCAAGTGTTTCTAATTTCAACAAATCCATAAAGAAATGGCGGCAAAAAAAACACAAGCCGTAGTCGTTGGACGAGGTACAGACGTTCCAAACTCGTTAAAAAAAATACAGCGGGAGCTCGACGCTCTGTTCTTTGCTTGAAAGCGTTGTGTCCCTATCTATTGTAAAGCTCACTTCTAACAAACAAGCCTATTTTATCCTTAAATGTATGCTCGACAACCCAGCCGATCGCCCCGCCTACACTGCGTGGTTACTATAGTTACTACCCTTGTTACTAACTCAGGGTATATGCAGGAATCCTGAAGTCAAATGTAAAACCTTTTAAGACCCTTTCCATACATTTTAAGACCTCATCGCCACTTAGAGTTCTAACCGGTTACCTTGGCGACACACTTTACCTCACATTGACTATATACAGTATTGATTGTCCTTCCTCCTTATCTTCCAACCATTTGGACGCAGACTTGCATTTCCCCATAACGATGTTGCTTAGCAACCGGCGTAAACGGACCTTCGCGCGCTATCAAGCAGTGAGCGTGTGATGTCCTGTTCAGATGACGTCAAATCCAACGGGATGCCATAAATAAACTACACAGAATCACACTACATACCTACGCAATGATTACATTCAGGCAGACTCTAGAATACAACCTCTTTGGACCATTTAGATACTTATTGAAAACAAGATACAAAATGTAATATCTTGGAAAATGCCGTTTAATACTTTTTAATAGCCTTCATTTT
>NW_011363688.1:0-7787 GCF_000735185.1 Notothenia coriiceps | reverse complement strand
GTGTGTGTGTGTGTGTGTGTGTGTGTGTGTGTGTGTGATCTACATGGATCCCATTACATTACTCATTTGGGGAAATGTTGGAAGATGAAGAGTCCCAACACAGTCTCTGTCATCTGTGACTTAAGGGCCGAGGCAGTGTATAGGGATGAAGTGGCATAATATGAGCAGTGTTGAAAAGGAACCAATAGGCATTACATCCAGTATTCCAACAATGTAATGATCACTGGGGACTACAATAAATAAGGCAAATAATAAAAGCCACAGAAAAAGAATTGTTTCGGATGTCGATGTGTGATGTGATCAAATATGTGCTCAGAGTGTGTGGATAAGAGAAAATGCTGAAAACATTTTGCACCAATACTCCCAAACCTCACTTCCTTACAGCTGTGTGCAGAAACATAAAGCCCAGCTTGAAGAGCATTAGGTTTTTTATGATAAATGGCATTGCTTCACTGTTGACTACTGGCACAAGTAATTCAAATTCCCAACAGAATACTGGCCAGCATTTCTTTTTTTTTATTTAAAAAAGGTAGGAATCCTGACTGACCACATGTACTTCAACACCTCCATCAGGAATACAATCTGAATACAGTAGTGAACCTTCTGATAACAGGTCAGAAATCCTCAAAGAAGGTGACATTTGTCCGGAGCTTGTGTTCGGCAAACTTACCCCATCCAGGAGGCAGCCCGCCCAGAGGGTCATTTTCCACCGGAGCACCGGATGGCTGAGGGAGAAACAGAGAGAGACAAAACAAATCCGGTTAGGACACCTTTCTGTTTCCATCCACTGTTCTTCACTCCGTGCTGCTTTTTCTCTCAAAGCTTGCCCTTGTTGTACATTGTCAGTCCACTGTTTCTCAAAGTCGCATGAGGAGGAGAAAAACAACCCAAAAAGTAATGCAAGAAGGGAACCGGAGTTCAGACGAGTAAGAAAAAATAAGAAATTAAAAAACTCACTGAGTAAAGTTTTCCCACATTTGGACAATCAAGTCAAGCCTTGACTCCGCAAACTCACAAAACCAGGGATGATTCCTGTGGGTAAGTGAGGCAGGTTGGTGTTTGTGTGTGAAGGTGTTAAGGGTGGGGGGGCTCCTCTCTGCTGAGGCGGTCAGGGGCAACTGAGGGAGCTGTCCGCCGGCGGCTCGTATGCCTTCCAAAAACTACACGCTCGGTAGGAGGATAAAACAACAACGCTGTTCCAATGAGCTCACTTGCTGGATGCAAGCCCCACCCCCCGGCTTCCCGCTCACCTCCTCAAACACACCCCACCTCTTCCTCCACCCTGGGACCCCTCCCTACTCCACCCTGAGGTCCTCCTCCTCCTCCTCCTCCTCTCGCTCTCTTCTAGCGCTGCTGTGAAAGTAGGCAGGAAAGTGCGATGTCTGAGGGAACTGAGGAAACATTCATGCTTGTTCCAGACTGGACACCTCCCCCCCGCCTCCTCACCGGTCGCCCCAACCCACCCCAGGCCTGACAAAAGGCACCTTTATTCACCCTGGGCCTGGAAACAACTGTGGGGTTTACTCAGCCTGCACTCATATACACACACGCACAGTGAACAAAAAGTGTGTGTGCCCTGGTGTGGAAAGTTTGTCCGTGGCAAACAGTCCGTCAATGTGTATGTTCTTATGTTGGAATACAAACACATACACTCGCATGAATATATTAGCTTGAATGGAAAAGTAGCTGAAAAGGCGCTTGTTGGGAATTAGTGGCTGCTGATGGGTTTCCGTGCCATGCCATGTTTATCAAAGGTGTAGGTGTGTTGCAAATACCTGCAACACCATTAACTGGATCAGCAGGCGGAGCACAAGACCCTCTATGACAACATGTAACACTGGCTCCTGTTAGCGGCCCTGTACATAAAAAGGTGGGGAGTTCTATTTATACAAATATAAAAAAACAAAAACATTACACATTGAGAACATCATAAATTCTCCTTCTCTTAGATTACTGGTAATGGCAGCACAGTTAGCGCTTGTTGTCCTTTATTAGCTACACTAAAGTATAACAAACATTTTCCAAATGAAAGCTGAGGCTGGTTGCACCACAAAAGTGATGATTGTTTCCTGAGAAGACATAAAGTTCACGATTATCCACCAAATGTCAACGTAACTTTACGAAGCACACAGAAATGTGACTGTGCCCATTTAAAGTGGATCTGTCATGGAAATTGTGAGGGAGCGGGGATGGAAAGGATGGGGCCTGCTGGAGGGGGCCAGAGTGGGCACACAGGGTTAAAGGGTGTGTGTGTGTGTGTGTGTGTGTGTGTGTGTGTGTGTGTGTGTGTGTGTGTGTGTGTGTGTGTGTGTGTGTGTGTGTGTGTGTGTGTGGCTCCCATCGACAGCCAATCTATGCGTCTGCACCCCACCCATATGGGTTTTCTGTGACTAAAAAAGGTAAAAGGAGAATATAATGATATAAAGACAAGATGACTTCATCCTGGCTCTGACCATTCAGCTCCTCAGCAGCTTCCAGACAGGGGGAGGTTGGGGGGAGGAAAAGAAAGAGAGACTGAGAAAACAAGGGAGGGAAAGGAAGAGAGGGAAAGCAGCATGTTGGCAGAAACGTGTGAAATAATGGTAGGGTGTTATGGATATGGAAGTAAAACGCCATAAAGGAGCATTTCAAGGCCAGGTTCCACAGCTTAAGGCAGCTTAAGCTCGTCGCTATTCTCATGTTTTAACACTTTTACCACCAATGCGGCTTCAGAAAAATAAGTCAAACAAATTGAAGTTTGTGTAAAATCTGAAGCCACATTGCTGTTGCATAGACGACTTGTCACTTGTTCTCAAAGAGAGGAGGCAAATCACTGTACACAGGGAGAGGAAGGGGATAACAGGATCACACAGACTAGAGGTCAGTGAGTTGACCGGCCTGTCTAACATGGCAGCTCAGTGCTGATCTAAACAAGCAGATTTAGTTTGAATAAGTTAGAAACTTGTATTGTAATTGTAGCAGTGTATAATTGCAATAGTTAAACCATGCAAAACATGTAGTGCTGCTGAATATTTGCATCTGTATTTCTTTGCTCTCAATTAATTTGACATTGAGGTTAATATAAATTAAATTGTCCAACAAAATAACTTAAAGGTTGACCTAAGAGTTTTAACCAGAGATTATGATGATCTCTGGTTATTAGGTCTTGTTATAACCTATTATTTGATTAAACGTTAATTTGCTGGTTTTGTTCAAAAAGCTCAGTCTGCTCTGATTTGTCAGCTTGCCGGCTCTGTTGTGATTGGTCAAATGTGTTGCGCTAGCCTATAGAAGCGGGAGTGTTACAATGTGATATCACTATGTTCCAGAAGTAAACTAATTCCCTCTGGAGGGAACACAGGGATTTTATTCTTTGCAGACCATTTACATGCATAGAAACCTATATAAGACTACAGGAACGGAAAACACTAAAAAGCAGAATAGCATTTTTAAATTAGTTTTGGCCAATAGTAAATTGGTCCAATCAACCAAAGTATACTCAGTGTACCACAAAAGACAAATAACAGCTGGGAGGGAGTGCCAGCTAGTGATATAAGTTAGTCCTGGTAGTTTTCCGGCAGCAGCAGCAGCAGCAGCAGCAGCAGCTGCAGCAGCGGTGGGTGTGACAGCGCATGGAGGATATCACACTCCTTCAAAACTCGTAATGCCTTATTGCTACATTTGCTTCATGATTCATGCTCTTTCTATGAGTCATATCAGACATAAACAGACATGATACACATACTTTTTTCATATACTAAGGACAGCAATATATGAAGTCTACCATAGATAAATCAAGACATTTCAGTACATTATATTTTTTAAGATCTAAAAGTAATACACTAATAGTTGTCTGCACCTCCATGGGTATGTTGCAAATATGAATAGGTAAAAGCTAATTCGGCATGCTTTTACTGGGGGAATATGTGTCAAAATGTCAACAAATATAGGCTGAAAATGTGTCTCCAGTTTGTCTGAGATGAGACCCACAGTGTCCATCTCTTAATGAACACATAACCACTCTTTTGTCTATTGGTAAAGTTTGGAAAATATCAGAATGGTGCTTTGATACATGGGAAAATAAAACAAGGTATTTCCAAAATAAGATACAATGTGTGGTTGTTCAATAAAACCACCAGAGAGTAAAATTCACTTAAACAGTCGAATGAAAGGACTTGTTTCTTTCTTTTATTCATAACATGTTAACAAAACCAAAGAGTTGAAATCCCTCCTGTTCATTGTCCTTTCAGAGACCATAAGCAACCTATGAAAACATGAGAACTGACGGCTTGTGTGTGAACATAAGTGAACGTGACATTCAGCCACTGTGATAAAACACAGGGCTGATTCAGGTGCTGCTGTTAGGGCTCCTTGTTCCAGCCAGGATGGACAGAAAGTCATAGAGGAGAGTGGAGGGAGTACATGAGGGAGAACTCTGAGGGGAGTGAGAGGAGGGAGTAAAAAGATAGAAGCAACAAGTTAAGGTGAAAGCAGAACAAGAAAGAGGTTTGAGAAATGAGCTGAGTTTAAAATCAATACATTTCTCCACAATGCAGGAAAGGGTGATTTTGGAGATTTGATAGAATGATTGGAGGGGGTGGGGTTAAGGGGAGGGATAGAGGTTAAAAGAAAGAAAGACCGGTAAAGGTGAAGAGAAGGGAGACGGGCGAGCCGGAAACAGAAGTTAATGACCCTGAGGCTGCTCTCTCTGGGGTTCCTAACGAGCTGCAATTCACGTACACACACACACACACACACACACACACACACACACACACACACACACACACACACACACACACACACACACACACACACTTTTGTGGTTGTGTTTATGAGTTTTCAGAGGCACAACTTTACACAATGTGTGTATAATTGTGGGTGTGTTTGGGCACGCAGACACCCGTTACATGGTGGATGGATAGCGGCCCCCGGACCCTCTTTGGTTGTCATGTGCCACAGAAAAGAAATGTGGCACCTGACCTCGACATTACAGCCCTGTGAAGACGTCTGCTCAAACACACACTCTGAGAGGAGGAGCATGTGATTTACACACATCAGCTTCCGCATTACCACACACACACAACAATACAGAATCAGCCACAGGATATTAAAGAGACAAGCCCAGTTTTTTAATGGCATGATAGCACAACAAATTATAGAATTCTTTCTATAGTTCATGTGAGCCTGTCAGTGGGGCAGTAGAACATGTGGATGAGCTCACAGTGAAACTATGAGCACTTTTGTGTGTGTTTCCTTGTTCACACACACTGGGGCCATAAATAGTAGCTGCTATCAGCAGTGTGGGCATTCCAAGACAGAGCAGTGCACTATCAACATGGAGGGCAGAGCTGCCTATTGGCTTTTCTCACACACACTCAGGGAGGGAGGGAGGAAACAATTGCAGAGGAGGAAAAGTTTCCATCCTACTCCCAACTTATATTTTTCTATCCCAACGTGGAGAGAGCGTGTGCAGTGTCACCTTTCTGACATTTAACCTCAGTTTATCGTGACACTTCCAAGTAACCTGAACGTACCCACCTGCATTAAAGACGCCCTGCTCTGCTTTTTGTGGTGTTCCCTCTACTGTAGTGTGTTCTATAGGTTTTTGAGCATGTAAATGGTATGCAAAGGCTAAAATAAAAAATAAAAATAAAAAGCTTTTTGAACATTAAAGCAGCTCTTTAAGAACCTTCTCCTAAGCATTGCCAACATTTAAAAAAGAAAGGTGGAAAGAAGTGCCATCTGAAAC
This sequence comes from Notothenia coriiceps, assembly GCF_000735185.1. Taxonomy (NCBI): domain Eukaryota; kingdom Metazoa; phylum Chordata; class Actinopteri; order Perciformes; family Nototheniidae; genus Notothenia; species Notothenia coriiceps. The sequence goes on along the minus strand of NW_011363688.1, from coordinate 2,056 downwards.
AAAAAGCTTTGAGCCTTTAAGTGTGTCTTAATCATGCAAATGTCGTTTAGATTGTTTAAAATTAGCAAAGCTATGACTCAAATTGAAAAAATCTGATCCCACAATAAAGAAACAGGAGTGAGAATCTAATGCGAGCTTTGATACTTTACAGACTAAGTGCTGTGAACACATTTGGTTCAGTACTCCAACTTTATTAAGGGTTGATACCCAGCCCTAAACCAGAGGGAATGACATCTGACTGTTACTAATGCGTTCATCTAATTTGAGTCTTACAGGAATATGTGAGTTAATTTTCTATTCTTAAGGGAAGCATTAACAGAGATCTTATTTACTTTTTCTTAGAAGCATTACCAGGGTCCAAAATGATCACCTGCCAAGAGCTACAGTGGACAATGAACCAGTACAAGTCAGCAGCAACAGCACCTGATCACATTTTGTGTTTAAACTTTCATAAAAGGAGTTCTTTTTTTCTGCTGCTTGTGTGTTTAACTTGCAAGATGTTCGATGAGAGTTAATGCACAAAGTTCAACGACTCTTACAGCGGTGTGAGAAGACTGAATTTTCGGGTTAAAATGATTTATAAACTTTTGCTTAAAACTTTAACAAAGACCACAGCAGCCACACGCAGACAAGTTATGACAATGAACATAGAATGTTAAATAAGGATTCTTTAAATGTGAAATTGTTAATGAGTGGATAAACAAGTTAAAAAAGGATGGATGGGATGATGGTTCATGAATAAAGATTAGATAGACAGTGAGAGGGTTAGATGGATGGAGAGAAAGAGGGAATGCAAGGATTTTAAATGCATAAACACCCAGAAGCACATGAAAACACACAAACAGCCTCAGTGAGAAACAGGGACAAATGCACACTCAAACATACTGAGTGCAGGTCGGGGTGTTTTTATAGAAGCCTATAAGAGTTTTAAGGCTGGTTTTACTAATGGTCCATTGAGAACGCTGTTGTTTTAGTCCCATAACCCTTAACTGCGGGGCCGCTGTCTGACCTTGGGAATATAGATGCTGCCCAATCTGAGGCCTCATTTATAAACGGTGCATACGCTCAAAAGATGGCGTACGCCAGTTTCTAAGCAATGTTAGCGATTTATAACAAACAAACTTGACGGGAAAATGTGCGGTCCTCAAAGCAAACTGACTTATCCGTAGTACTGTAAAAAGCATGACCAATCATTTTAGCCGCCTGGCTAAAATAACTGGATGGCCTACCTGCCTGTCAGCCTTCCATCTGTGCACAAACTTATCTCGTGCCCTCATTGGTCATGTGCGCGTTCGTGTGTGTTGAAGGAGGGGCTCTGTAAGGAAGTGGCAGATTTTTACCGGTTGTGTATTTTCAAATTCTAGCGTACTCGAGCTGGTTTCTCCAAAATTACCTACCCCACCGTTAATCTTATGACATGTAAATGATGCGGTATGCAGAAGGACAGAATTATGTCTAAACTGAGGCCGTTCTGTATTTCTATAGGTTGTATAGACACGAGCATGTTTTATATACTATCATGTTTAATCATGTTTTATGCCGTTTGCTAAGACTTGATAAGTCGCTCATAAAACACAGGAGGTATGGAAGCTAAGAACACCATATATTTGGTAGATTTGGCAGCTGATAACTCAACACATTAGTTTTATTTCCTTTAACTGGTGGATATAGAGTTGCTGCGGGGGGGTTGAGACGCACAGGCTGCAGTGGAGACTGCGCACAGCTGATCGACAGCTGGAACACAAACCACCAAATAAAAAAATAAACATGAATTGACTCCACTCCGCAGGGATCCCCCGATACTTTCTTACAGTTTCTCATCATGGGGGGGGGCCTCCTGTCCCCGGCACAAACACACTGACACACTGCCTTAGGAAGGTTATGTTTATTTTGTCATTAACCTTTTTCGGACCACTTATTTATTTATTTTGGTGACGATCCGACCTCCATGCTGCTACTCTGGTTCAAACTGCATCCACCAAATGTGATTTGTCTTCACCTTCCCAAAAGAACCAAAATCTGACACGGTGTGAAATGTCTTTCTTAGCTGTTCTGT
>NW_011363687.1:0-5023 GCF_000735185.1 Notothenia coriiceps | reverse complement strand
TACCCTACTGTCCTACTAGGGCATTGCGTTCCAAGAATGCAGGGTTGTTGGTTGTTCCTAGAGTCTCTAAAAGTACAATGGGAGCCAGAGCCTTTTCTTATCAAGCTCCACTTTTGTGGAATCAGCATCCAGTTTGTGTTCGGGCGGCAGACACCCTATCCGTTTTTAAGAGTGCGCTTAAGACCTTCCTTTTTGATAAAGCTTATAGTTAGGGCTGATTAGATTCAGCCCCTAGTTTTGCTGCTATAGGCTTAGTTTGTCGGGGGACATCTTACTTCTTCCTTCTCTCTGTCTATACCTGTGTACTCTCATGTTCCGATTAACCCAGCTTCCCCAAATTTCTTTCTTTTTGGTGTCTATATACGCCGGGATCCGGAGTCATGGATGATCCTGCGGTCCTGTGTCATGGATTGCGAGTCCTGGATCTTGAGTCGTGGCTGTGGTCCTGGATCATAAGTCCTGGATGGATATCCTCGTGGATTCATCTTATTATTATACACACATGCATTTCCAAACATTTGGACTACCTATGTTGCAAATGTATTATCTTTTCAATTTACACACGGCATCTATTGCACGTCTGTCCGTCCTGGGAGAGGGATCCCTCCTCTGTTGCTCTCCCTGAGGTTTCTCCCATGTTCCCCTTTAAACTGTGGGTTTTCTCCGGAAGTTTTTCCTTGTACGATGTGAGGGTCTAAGGACAGAGGGTGTCGTATTGTCATACTGATATTCTGTACAAACTGTGAAGTCCACTGAGACAAATGTAACATTTGTGATATTGGGCTATATAAATAAACATTGATTGATTGATTGATTGATTGATTGATTGATTGATTGTTTGATAAATAGTTTGCTCTTGACTTCACTGATGACAAAAAGAAACCCATCTCGATCGCCCTTGGTTTTTATTGTGATTGACAGCTGACGGTCTACCCTGGTTGACCATGCTTCTAACTTCGAGAAAAAGCATTCGTATCAGTTGAACCAAGCTACTGTTGGTCTCCTGAAATGACTCAAAATATCTAAGTTTGCTGCAGATTGTTCACAGTTTCCTGTTTGTGTTTCAGATGTGAAGCAAGCAAGGCCCAGGAGACAGTGGTGTTTCAATGTGGTCATTGTTTACCTCATTTTACAGACCGCTCTTAATGCCTTTCTCATTTATAAAGGTACAAACCCATAGTATTATTTGTTTTCAAATATACAAATATGAAAACGTTTTAAATGTGGAATATTCAAGAGAATCAAGAATATTTGTATTTACATTACATGTTACTTGTTAGACGCTTTTATCCAAAGCGACTTACATACTCAATACTGTGGACAATCCCCACAGGAGCAATTTGGGGTGAAGTGTCTTGCCCAGGGACACAACGACATGCTGACTGCAGTGTATAATCAAACCCATATTATTTTATACTGTAAATGTGAGGTTAGTTAAGTTTCTGATCAGTTTCCTTATCCTCTCTGTCCCAGTTTTCACTGTGGAATCTTCAGTGTCAGAGCCCCGGCTGGAAAGGCTGATGTCGAGACTCCCTCTGGTTGGAGAAACCTTCCAGACTCGACTCTACAACAACAGTCGAGACACGGAGACCCTGAGGGGCCTTCTGTGGGCCCTGAAGAGCCAGGTCCTCCGCTCTTTATTTGGAATCAGTTATCATCACTTATATCTTCATGTTGTTCATTTCATTTGTATAGGTTCAGTTTAGATGTTCAGTATTAACTGATTATCTAGTTGTTTCTTGACAAAAGATCCTGTTAATTAGTCTAGAAAAAAATCCTCCAACATTTAGAAAAATATAGCAATTTTCGAAGAGTGAGAGTAGATATCACTCATCATATCACTCTCATGTCTGTTTGTGTACTACAGAGTTGGAGTCAGGATGCAGTTGGATCAGCTTGAACCTAATCATTAATAAACTGTGTTTATGAGAAGGTTATGGGCTGGATTTATTTTCCGGCAGTAAAAGCTGGTGCAGTGAGGTCTTCAGGTTTGGCTCCATCATTGCTCTACAGCCGGACTTCAGAGAACAGGCTCACTGACTCACAGATGGTTACACCGTTATTTCTCAAGAAGCTGTTTAAGCAATGAATTCAACATAAAACGACACAATGCAGACGTGTGTCTGAGTTAACGTATAGGATTTGCCACGTTTTGTTAATCAGTTAAGATTGAGGGACTTTTGAGAAGACATGGAGATCTCTTATGGAGATTCTAAAGGGGAGACATTGTCTGAACCCTCTTTGCCTTGAATATTTTGCACTTTTTATATCAAACCTTGATGAGAAAGTTGTTAAGTTGTTATATGGGTTTGTTTGGTATTTGTGGAGTTATGTTGAATACTCAGTGAACACTTTGAAGCAGTGGTTGGCAGAGGGGGCATTGGGCTGATGATTGACAGTGTTCTCCTTCTTGGAGAGGACAGGTGAGCAGGCTGTGTGGAGAGCAGGGTCCGCTGGAGAGACTGCAGGCTGGGCTGATCCTGCTCAACAGCAGCACACACACCCTGGAGCGCCACGTGAACAGCATCAGCCTCCAACCAGGTAGGACATACATGTGTGTGTGTGTGTGTGTGTGTGTGTGTGTGTGTGTGTGTGTGTGTGTGTGTGTGTGTGTGTTTATATTTAAATACTATTCCAGGGAAATTCATTTACATCTCAAAAAGCATTCGTAGCTGTTGCTTTCTTATAGATATATTAAGATTAACACTGCTGAACTGCAAATTGTAAAACTGTAATAACCTGAACATAACCTTTAGGTCAGAATTTATGAAGCTTTGCATCATTTGTGTGTCCCCAGGACCTCCTGGTTCTCCAGGTAGAGAGGGGCTTCAAGGACCTCAAGGTGTGCCAGGAGAGAGAGGCCTCAAAGGTGAGTCAGCATTAAGACCAATAAAGTAAAAGTTAGCACGAGAAACAGGTTTGTGCAGGGCTGGCCAACTTGTGGCCCCACGCAAAGTTATGTGATGAGGCCCTCTGTGTCACGAGCCTCGACGGAGTGGAGGGGGGTTCTAGTAGAGCCCGAGCCTCGCAGCGGCAAAACTGTGGCGCACTGAAGCTGAAGTGCGCCGCATTTCGTTCATTGTATAACAGCTGTGCAGAGCAGCATGTGTGTGTGCAGCATGAGGCGTGAGGCCGCCATGATCAGGGCCATGATGAGCTGTCAGCCTGCTGATTATTCCGGCTGATGAACTCTGCCTGATGGATGGGCTGCTGCCACTACATCACAAACCCACACAGCTTAGCCAGTGCACTGACATCACCTGAATGAAATATTTATCGGGGCTGGATAAAGTTGACAAACTACCTCTGTCTGATTTTTCTATAGGACCATTAGGTCAACAAAAATGTATGTTAATAAATTACAACAAATAAAATGAGGAATGTATATTCCTCATTTTATTTTTTGCAAAAGGATTTGCAAAATAAGTTTATTAACTTAAATTGTAAATAATTGAAAAATGTTACCTAAGGGGCGCAGGGTTAGGAATATACAGTATTACTCAAATCCTGGCTATGGCTGCAGTTCTAAAAAATCTCTTGAAAAAGTTTTACTTTATCCCCAAACTACCCCAGACTGCCATGCACTTAGCCATTTATGTTAGTGATCCTACAAGTCTAAAATATTTTGCTGACTGAAATTCCGGTGGTGCTTCCAAAGGGCGAAATTTCAATTAAAAAAACAAAACAAAATCCAACCAAAGGGGAATGCAGCATTATAATATGTGAATTTCCAGAATTCAAATTGTACGATCTACTCCCTAGGAGGAGTCCGTAAAAGTTTGCTAAAAACCCAGGAAAAATACACGTCATTTAAAATGGCCAACTTCCTAATGAAAGACATTTTTAGCTTTTAAAAATGTTCACAATTGCATGAGTAATTTGCAATAGGGGAATATGAATATGTTAAATTTCAGGAAACTTAATGTGCGAGTGGTGTGGCCTTTCCAAACTAAATTCTACCTAGGTGGTGTTAGAGAGCTGGCCACGCCCGAACGCATTCATTGTAGAACCTTGCAGTTTTTCGCTAGATCTCCTCTCACTTTAGTAATAGGGCAACTTTGGCCCCTAATCAGCAGATTGCTACAGTATTACATTAATTGAGCAACTTCCGGATGTAAACCTCTCATTTCCCACCTCGAGATCAGTGCACTCAGTTTTTTTAATTGTAACTTTGTTCAGCTGGACTCATAGCCGTGGGAAGTAGAGGTGCTGGAGGTGCTGCAGCACCCCCTGTTGGTGAATGGTTACTATTATGTGCATGTTACTGTTGAAATATCTCCCCACTTTGGGCCACTATATTATATTCATATAATTGTAGTGTAAAGGCCTAAAAGCTGAAAACTGCTTTTCAGGTGACAGTGGTGTTGCTGGCCCTCTAGGACCTAAGGGTGAAATGGGACTCAAGGGCCAACCTGGAGAGCCTGGAGTTGATGGTCAAATTGGTGAGTTTCATAATAATTATTTGTAAATGTATTAATTTGTTGTAATCTTCTAGATGTGATTTTTTTAGAAGATGCTTACATTTAGAAAAGACAACAGAAAAGGGGTGTCCCAAACAAACTGCTGAAAGTTGAAAAACTACAAATCCTCCTGATAGACACATTTGGAAAGACTTTACCTCTACCTCAGCTGTGCTTTATTTTTTTTCAAATGTAGTCAACATCGTCTTGTTTTTAAGTTTTAATTTTCTCAAATAATTGGTATTTAAATCTTACCTTAGTAAAAGAAAAAAACGTACATTTATTTTAGTATACAGATGTAGCACCTCATTTCAGACTCCAGCTTACAGCTTCCTGCCTACGACCTGCCTAAAACCAGTATTGAGGAATGTTAAGCCCTCCCACTATTTTCCAAGAGGGCGTTGCCAGATTTTCAATTTCAGGTTTTAACCAGGAGATGGCGCTTCATTCACAAATACAGAAAGACAAGTTTCATGGACTTTCAGTTGTGTTTTGAAGAGCATTTGAACACATCAATATTTTAGATCAACTAAAGTATATCTAATCTTGTAATTCAATAATAT
>NW_011363686.1:0-2844 GCF_000735185.1 Notothenia coriiceps | reverse complement strand
GTCAGTCCCTATCGGCCAATATATGAACTGCAGTGTGTGACACTTCCGTATTGGCGTCCCGGCTGCGTTTATCGTTTTTCCAACCCAGTTTAGATCACACTTCCGCATTACGCAAGCTTCGACGCGGCGTTATTTCACAGCATCAACCTGGCGTTACATCCCTATGGTTACATCATTGCCTCACGCGGCACACCCGCGAAATCTGAATCCGACAAGCGAAATACCGTCCTTATAAACGCTGCATAATATACAATATACAATATAATAGTGCTTCTTTGTCAATATGACTGACGATCGCACTTATGCAGTGCTGAGGAATGTTAATTGATCATTTAATATTAATTCCTGATGGGTATAAGAGGGATACATTAGCGAACATCTGTATATACAGTATCTAGGTATCATTAAATAATGCTGTCAGATAAATGAAGTATACACAGTAATAGTCAATGTTATATTCAATATTCTGCACTTATACCAGCTGATAAGATATTGAAAACGACATTTGAGGATACACACAGGCTATTTATAGATGATAAAACACCAGTAATACAATCTCAGGACTCTTCGATATGGCTTTGATTACAGGATCGTTTACTTTCAGTCAACAAATCCTTTGGAAAGACAAAAAACAACTATTCAATATCCTGCTTTAACGCGACCGCTATAACTGCCGAAGATGAAGTCTATGACGCTATCGCGTAGAGCTACGTCGATCCTTGCGTAATGCGGAAGTGGGCGTGGTTAAATCTAAACTGGGTTGGAAAAACGATAGACGCGTCCCGGCTATTCTCCAGAGTTTGCCGCTTGGTTTTTATTGGTAAAAAGTAACATTATCAAAATGAGAAATACTGTAATAATCCCAAGTGGAAATGTTTTTGTGACAGTTTTTCCATTACAAGATGAATAAAATAAAATATAATGCTTATATAATATAAGAAGTAATAATGTGCAGTAAAAGATAAGATAAGATGTATTCAAATAAAACATAAAGTTAAATGTGTGCAGGCATTGCAGGCAGGAGGGACTTCCTGTTTGATGGCCACAGGTAGGAAGGACTTCCTGTTGCGCTCTGTGGTGCATCTTGGTAGAATGAGTCTTTCACTGAAGGTACACTTGTGTCATGGAGTGGGCGGGAGACATATCTAAGATGATCCGTACCTCAGAGAGTCCAGCTAACAAAGTTGTGGTGTAAAAAGCGTGATATTTCACTATTAAATATAGTGGAGTAGAAGTAATAAAATGGAAATACTGGAGTATTCATAACAAAGTCAAAATAGTATTGTTCTTTGGTAAAGATTCTTTGTTACTTTCCACCACTGAGTCACACACAATCCATAAAAAAACCAAACTAAGCACTCAACTGTAATACATCAAGCAACTAATCATCTGTGCGGCATATGGAGAAATAATCATATGAATCATTTATTTGGTACATTTATTCTTCTAAAAAACAAATCAGATGAGACAGTTGCAAATTATTCCATTCACTAAGCAATGATTTGTCAGACGGATAATGTGAGTAAGTAACAAACCAAAGCCAGCCATCCCAACCACCAGATTGACCTGGAAGGGTAAAAGAAACTTCTCTCTGCCTTTCTGCATGGGCCAAGGGCACTGCGGCAGCCAAATGGGACTGGCAGCCCACCCTGCACTCACACCTCCGGAGACTTATGTCCTGGAGGTGTGAACCACAAGGCCCCCCCCCCGCCCCCCCCAAGAAGAAGCTGGGGTCAAGTCGATGATAACACGGAGAGGAGGGCCTGCCAAGTGTTACTATCAGAGCCAAATGTCTGTTCTGTCTCTTACACCTGCTCCATGTGTCTTTCTTCATCTATCTCAGTCTTTCTGTTGTCACACACATTTATCACTCTCTGTTTCACTCATTTACAGTCAATTTTTTACCCCTAGTACTGACATTGACCAATTCTCTACAGATTGTCGAAAGCCTTCTTTTCCAAAGGCAGTTCTGGCAGGGTCATATATTACCACCATGTTGGAGAACATCAATCGCTCTATATTAGGCTTTTGATTAGCTCTGCCATTTAAAGATGTAAAGAAACAGTGGGAGGAATGGAAACTTTAAAAAAATTAATGTATTTCTTAGAAACAAGACTTTTAGATTACATTCATTCAGAAGAGTGAAGTACTTTTAGGCTTGAAATATAATGTCTTCTTTATTATTTTTAAAAATAAAAACAAATAAGGGGAAATTTGCTCCTCAACAAAAATGCAAATGTTAATGAATTTATTACTTACTCAAAATGTATTGAAATTAGATAACCATTATTTTGATTCATGCAGATGGGTTTCTGATGTCAACTAAAATCATATATGATTTTGTGAGAAAAGGCTTCTGCAATTTTAACCCGTTCTGTAAATTAAAGGACACACTGGTAATCTCTCTGCGTGCAGATCCAGCTCTGTGTAGTATGTGTAAGTGTTAATACTTCTACTAGCTATAAATACTTGTAAATTCTATAATAAAAGGCTTTTCCAATTTCCCACTTTGTAGGACTGTTATGACCTGGCTCAAAAGGCCACAACAAAGAGGAGACACACCATATCAACGGTTAACACAATATGTTGACTTAAGCAAGTAAATCAAACTAACCAAATGAATTCAGTGCAAAGTACAGGGTTCCTGCAGGTTTTCGCCTACTCAAATTTAAGACTTTTTAAGACCTTTTTAAGACCACTTTGAATAGAATTTAAGACCTATTTCACGGCAAGAAAGTATTTAGGAAAATTGCTATGAAAGAAGAAATACGTCCCATAATTACTTACAAAGTAAATGTATTCATGTTCAACATAAGAACAATAACTGAAGATAACACCTTAACA
>NW_011363685.1:0-5167 GCF_000735185.1 Notothenia coriiceps | reverse complement strand
ATTGGCTCTAACGGTTCAAAAGAGGTGTCAATCATCAAAATCGACCGAGGGGGGCCAGAAATATGGCAAATCCACCCAAATGACCCCAGAAGTGTTGTTTTGGTGCTAAACCTCTCTAAAAAGGTAAAATGTCACTTGTTTTGCATCAATCTTGATACAGGGTACTTATTATATGTTATAGTTTGGATTCCTAAAGTTTTTAGTCTACTATCCCATCATTCAAGGGTGGTTTTCACTATAAGTAATGTTTTTTTTTTGGACGGACACTATCATTTACGTTTTTTTACTATGTTCAATCTGAATTTACTTTAAAATAAAAAAATTATGACTTTTCTACATCCAACTCACAGGTGTATCATTGCTTTGAGAAAAAAGACGATTAATTTACCCTTTTTAGAAGTGAAGATATAGTCATTTGTTCTGGGAATGTCATTTTCGAGCCTGAGACCTAAAAAACAGGCTCAGGGCTTAACAGGTTAACCTACACCACAGTACAGGATGAATAGCCCTGTGTTGAGAAGATAGCTTGAATGTAGCGGCTTGGAAACCGACGATGCTAAATAGTCTTAGTTGTGTCATATGCAATCACTGTCCAAGTGACTTTAACAGCCTGAATGCATGTGAACTGGTGTGTTGGCTTGCAGATAGATTGACCTTCCAAGACTTTCTTAAAGGGCATAGTTACTGAGCCCAAGGGCTGCAGGATTTGGAATTTTTTTTATTTTAGTAGATTTTGCAATTGTGATATGATTGGTAAGATATAGAGTGATGCAGGAGTAAGTCCTAAAACCACGTCCGGTTCCCTCATCTCAAATTTTTTGCAGTTTATTTTGCTGACATGAGTACGCTTTTAGCTTAACGGTAGTTATATGCACGTGCGACTTTAATGTTGTTTGTTCATTTCCAACATTAGCTCTTTTCTTCTGGCTCCACATTTAATATGTGGAGATTATCCTGCTGAGCAAAACATTATCATTATCCTGTTTGCCCCAATGCTTATTATCTGCAAAATAAGAAATCAAATGAAAACATCCCATTGCTTTTTGTCAAGGGAGCCCTGGCAATGCTAACTTCCAGGTCGGCCTAAAAAAGACATTGACTTGTCTGAGAACATAATGAGTACAGCAAGCAGACACGGTAAGCTCTACAGTAGAAAGCAGACTATCTTTATTGTGTTCAAGCACTATAGCTACAGCTTCAGGCAGATGAGGCAGAAATACCTCAAATATATTCTGCTCAGAATGTAATATGTAACATAGGATCAAGGAAACACCTGTTTAAATGAGTAACGCAGAGCATATTAAAAGCAGGTGCTTTAACACATGTTGAGTTGGAGGTATAATTAGCCAGCTAAACATTCCTGACGGTCATGTTGTCTAGAAATGGTTGGACACACTCAGTTGCCTAAATATTTTGGCTGCCATCTTGGAGCAAAGGCCAAGCTGATGTGGTGCTCCAATTTTACAAACATGCATATTCTTATTTTCCAATAAGAATACACAACCTGTGAATCAAGAGTACAAAGCCAGAAAGCAAATCAAAGGAAAGGCTTGGTCAGGTTGGCCCGCTCTGCTCTCCGTAGGCCGGTTTATTGGCCCAATAAGATGGGTTTTGGCAGAGATCCATAACGAGACATTAATATGTCAGATATGGAGTGAAATGGCAGGGGGTAAAGGGTTTCGCCAGAATGAGGCCGGTGTTGCCTGCCAGGAAACTGCATTTGTATGAGACACTTGAGTTAATCTTTGTATATATGCATTTTAGGAATAGGTGTTATTATTCCCGTGCATGCAAACAAATACATTAATGGAAAGTATATAACAGTAAAAGTAGAGCACTGTTATTTTCACATCAACAGGAAAGGCGAGTAGCATGATAATTAAACACAAACTGGCTATATAGGGAATCAACCAGCCTATTTAAAGAATTTTGAGATGGTAACTTAAAATGTTAAGGGTCTAATAGTAAGTGGCAGTTGACATTTATCCTCTAAAGGTGAGGCTTAGTTGTTCAGAGATTTGTTTTTGCATAAAAGATAATATAATATGTGGGATTTGAGCAATGACAAAGAAAAAGCCATATTGAAAACACAAGTAAACATCGCAATCACAGCTAACCAATACACCATACATTTATTTTCCTTAACCAAGCTGTCTGAAAGCTCCTGACCAGGTGCTTTCTTTTATTCGTCGAATCAGGACATAATAAATCACGGCCAAACATATGAGAATCATTGTTCCCCATTGACTGCAATTAATTATGAATGGGAAACTGCAATTAGCACATGCATTATGCTGTTGGCACATTGTGACTGAATTTGAAGCCGTACAACGTGGAAAACATCAAGAACAACAATCTTGGCGGTTGGTTGTGCATTCAGAGATAATTTTCAGTGGATGTATTTATTTCCAAGCCTTCCCTAAGTCACTCAACTTTGTGTTAGTCGGTTTATCCAATGTGGAAATTATTTATAGAGCAGGTAAACCAGAAATACTCTCCAACAGCTATGATGAAAAAACTTAAATTGTCATATGATTCAATGCGGGACTTGCTTTATTTCCTGATAAAACACACCCCTTTATGTTGGTTAAATGTAAAGCTCAAGCTACAGATATCATTGGTACACCTCCCATTATTATTCCTTATGGGGAGGCCCGTTGACCCAAAGCATGATGTAATTCCACAAGCCTGTCACTAATAATTTCCCCCTCATTTTTAATGACTCCGAGATGAATGCCAGAGCGAGACTGGGGCCCCGTCATTTTCAGGGTGTGGAGTTTTTTTTCCCCTAGTCTGCTTTTATAGCAATTTTACACTGTTTATAAATATTTATGGACATATACAGGCAGCTAATAAAGTCAGCAATGGCTAAAGAAAACTGGACAACTTTTCCACTTATTTTCATTTTTGGAGCATTACTGTTCCTCTCCGCCGCCCGCTTCCCCATGCCAAAAGCCTGTACCCACCATTTGAGTCATAATAATAACAAGTTGTTTTCTAACATCAGAAAGAAAGGAAAAATTGCAAACAGACCTTCGGTTCGATAAGTATGCGTAGACATGCCCTCCGGAGATGAACATGCCCTCATGTGTCCACAGTCATGTCTGCTCTGCAAGTGTTGGCATGGCTGGGCCAAGGGGTGTCACGCAGACACACACACATCTGCCCGCATGTTTTCCAACACCTGTACACACACAGACACCTGTAGCTCGTTTCTTTCCTAGTGGTACTGTATCGGTTTTCCGTTTGATGTACAGTTTGTTTTTGGTTGTCGAGGCTCAGTGGCCGCGGAGGAGTCAGATGTTGTGTGAAGTGGAAGAGCTGTCAGGAGGAGAAGGGGCTATACGGGTTATTGTTTCACTGTGTTTATTTTTAAAGATGGTACCTTTGAGGATCAGAGAAGAAAACATACAATAGGGTTGGAGTGAAAATACGGAATTTTATCAATTTTATAGAGTTGAAATGTTAAGAACAAGGTTTTTGAAAATACATTTGAAAGAGGAGAATAAAGTTGCAATGTTTAGAATAAATTGGAAATCCATTTAGAGAAGTCATAATGTTAGAATGAAGTCAGAATGTTGAGAGTAATTATAATATAAAATAAATGTTTAATAAACTTGAATTGTTTATAATACATTTGGAATGTTTAGAAACAAATTCCAAATCATTGGAAAAACCCAATTTAAAAACATTTCAGGAATAAAAAAAGTATTTTGGGAATACCATTTCAATACATTGACAGAATAAATTGAACATTTGAATGAAGTCAAAATGCTGAAATAATGTAAGAAAAAATAAAAATTAAGTTTGTAATTTAAGAAAAAGTTCAAATGTTGTAAAAGTCTAAATGTTTTAAAAATATGAATCAAGTTAGAATCAGTACTGAAAAGTGTGTATTTTTCTCAAATTACAGAATAAAATAATAAATCTTCCTCTTCATTTTAATACTCACCCGTTGTACAAACACATTTCCTACACAGTACTAGAGCTGCTCTGTGTGTGTGTGTGTGTGTGTGTGTGTGTGTGTGTGTGTGTGTGTGTGTGTGTGTGTGTGTGTGTGTGTGTGTGTGTGTGTGTGTGTGTGTGTGTGTGTGTAGAGAGAGAGAGAGAGAGAGACAGGAGTACTTATATGGGATTATTTCTATGGGTCCATTTGTCACAGCGCACATTTATCATGGAGCCCATTGGTGTCAGACCTGCTGCTTTCCCACCACGTCTCTATTACGCTCTGCTGGTACTCACTTTGACACTCAACACCTGACCTGACTCTCTCTCACACACACACACACACACACACACACACACACACACACACACACACACACACACACACACACACACTAACTGGCTCTCCAGTATGTGAGACCCAGACACAAAAGATAAATGAATTCAGAGAATCTACCCAGAGTGAGAGACAGTTCACAGTGCTACCCTGAAAGTCAAGATGAATTCTCTGCATTCTTGTTTTAAGCATGTTCTCCTTTTTTCTTCTTTCCCATGCTTCATCCCACTGCTTCTGGACTCCAAATGCAACGCAGACTTGTTTTGTATTTTTCCCTGCTCTGTAATGAGACTAGATTCCACCGTGCTTATTTTTTACCACATTTTGCTTAAATGATCATGAACCAGAACCATGAACTCGGAGAGGATCCTTCAGCTGCTCCTCGACTTGACAAGCTTTGCTCACGCAGTCTTGACATTCAACATCTGCTCTGCTAAAGTGTCCTTGAGCAACATGTTGTCCCTGTGGAACTTCAAAACATCAGGTCTCACCTGCTTGTAAAGTTATTCTGTTATACGTCTGTCTCTTATAGCCTCATATCCTAAACATCCTGGATATGTTGGATGTAATATCCTGGATACATCCTCATATCCTGGAGCTGTTCAGGTTGAGTTCGTCCCTTTAGTGGTTTAGTTTTAGTGGTTGAATTTATCTCCATTCATTAAATAATAAAACAAATAATAATAATTGAATCCCTCTTGGAGCTAGGGTTGGTAATCTTGGGATCTAGAATGAGTACAACACGCAGCCCAGGTTTGCCAGATGTTTCCCATTAGCCGCGTTCACACCGGAGTACTTTTCCCCTTTAGTTCTGTTAGTACCCCTAATGTTGCGTTCACACCAAAAAGAGTACTTAGTGCCGGGAACTTTTACTCCCATTTTTAG
>NW_011363684.1:0-4173 GCF_000735185.1 Notothenia coriiceps | reverse complement strand
GAGCTGATTATCGAGCCTTCATTGTAACAGTTGCGGGTACACTGTGTATTCGCGTGGGGATTGTTGCAGTTGAAAATTCCACTGTAGCAACCGGTACATTAATGGGAAACACTAAATGTTTGAGCACCCTCTATGAAACGTCAAGCTAACCCACAGCACCCCCAAAATAAATCTCTGGCGCCGCCACTGAGCCTGCAACCCTGTGTTGAAGAAATGTCTAGTGCAAAACAGGCCCATTGCAGCCACTAATGCTGTGATAAGACTAGGGATGGGTATAGTTTGAAATGTATCGATTCCGATTCCGGTTCTGCTTATCGATTCCGGTTCTTATCGATTCCCCGTTTCGATTCCAAAATTGTAAAAGAAAGAGGTCAAACGTTTAGATAACAAAAATATCTTTATTCTTTTAAGCTTTAACTGACATTTTTACAAATAAAAAATATACATGCAATACAAATATATTGCACAATAGCTGTGCTTTATTTTAACTGAGCTATGCCTGTGGCAAGCTATTAACTTGCCACAGGCATTACACTGTGCCTTGTCTTTTTCTTTTTTAGTGTAGTGGAGCCTCACTTTAGAGCGTTTACCGCGATCCATCGTTGGTGTTATGAAGTGACTGAGCTCATGAACTGTCTACGGGAGGGCGGGGGGAGCCTCGCTGCGGGGCAACTGTGGACCTCTATCGCCTTTCAGCGCAACTTACATGAGGCCGTTTAAAAAAATTAAGGGCGGTGCCAGCCGTCAGCTAACCGAGCCGGCCGTCAACGGCCAGCTGACGGCCGGCCGTTCTGTGATTCTCCACACACAGATGGCCAGTCCGCCCTTACCCTGTATTCCACCGGGTCACCGCGGCGCCGACGGAACCGGTGGAATACAGGGTCTACCGCGTTTAGGAACCTTTAAGCAGAAATAAACCGAAATTGTCTATTTTGTATGGGTACCCGGTACCCGGCATTTTCTTATCGGTTCTCATCTGGAACCGAGTTTCGGTTCCCAACCGTAGATAAGACACACTTTTTTGCCAAATATCAGCATCTTCTTTCTTTTCATTTTTTGGCACAGATTGCAAAGTGGCAAAGTATTATAACTTATTGTTCTAGCAAAGGGAATGCACAATTGTATTATGTATTTATTTGTTTGACCACACAGACTTATGTAGCATTGTTTTATTATCACTGTTCTAGCAAAGGAATGCTCACTTTCATATTGATGTATTTAATAAATGTTAACTTTGCCCATTACATGACTATTTGTGTTGGGGGGGCCCGACTTTTTTTTTCCTCCAAATGTGGGGCCTAGTGTATAATTTCTCAAGAAAAGAGAACTACAGAATGATGTAAACATGCATTTTGCATTAACTTTTTAAGAGCTGCAATATACTGGATGGTTAAACCTACACAGTAGGAGGGGAAACAAAATTAAATGAAAGAGGTCATTTTCCAGCACATTTGCATTTGAAATGGAATGCTTGCATATTGAGTCTTGAATCCAGTGCCCTGTGAAACCTAAGGTCTCATACAGTAAATTCTGCTGCATTGTAGACATGGTAATGTGCGTAACAAAGCCCTTCTCTGTTGACCTTTTAACCTCAATCAGATTTCTAAGCTTTTATGAAGCCAATTCAAACAGTATATTTGTAATTATCTCGACATGTCGTCTTTTCAGTTAGTTATTTTATTTAGTAGCAGAATGGCTCTGAGGTAATATTTACAGATGCCCCCCTGTGTAGTTTTACCAACAAAAAGTGGGTACATTTCTACAGAATTGCTCCCAGGTGTAAATACATTTTGGGGCATTGATTTACAGCTGACTGTTTTTTCTTTAATACTGACCTCACTGTTGGTGGGCACCTAGCTGAAGCAAATCACAAAGGTTGTCATCAATAGCTACTGCAGGTGGCAAACGAGCGTGTGGTTTCAGTAAAGGAAATGCCAGATGGCAGGAAGGGCAGGCATGGTGTTGAGGTGCGAAAACGGTTAAAATCGCTCTTAAACATCTGCAAACCAACTGACAACGTTCCCATAGCAGTATTTAAATATTTACTTCTTAATTAGACTTTAAACAACCAAAACCCAGAATGAATTGCAGCTGGTTTTCTTTGCCATTGTGGCTTACCACAGTTAAATCCGAAAATATTTTCGACCGGTCGATCGCAAAGGTAGTGTGGGTAGATTGCATGGCATTGAAAAAAAAGAAAATAGTTAGCCTGTCATCCATCCTTACTATGGCATTTGCCACTTGATTGATGTACAGGTAAGCCAGTCTGAGATCTCATCTAACACGCATCCACGGTCAACCGCGCCAGCTGCAAATCACCGGCGAGCTAATTACCTAGTTAGCCTTCCAATTTATACAATTCTACTAAAGAAAGGGTATAAAATTGACGTAATGACCAAACATGTACTGAGTTGTATTTTGCCATACGGGTTCATGCAGTTATGCTAGTACACCAGCATAAGGTATACTCAGTATATATAAATAAATATATGTTTAGCATTTTTAATGTAGGTAGATCATTTTTACTTGGTCATTTTAAAAGTAGCTCCCAAGCTGAAAAAGTGTGGGCACCCCTGCTTTAGAGCATCTGTGACACAATTATTAACCTCATGACACTTGGCTGTCCCAAGTGCCTCTCTTTTCCTCTTCCCTGTTGAGTGTGTCAGCTGCGTGGAAGCCGCAGACTGCAATACAGGCATGCATTTGCTTCGCTAAGATCAGACTGCTATCCATCAACAAATGATCCGCAAAGAGATATGGTAATGTGTCACTGATTAACTGTGATCAAAGTTAGCTTAAAAAAAAACAATAAATGATGATCTGACAGCAGGGGTGGAGTGGCCATCTGGAGGAGTGGGATTCCCTCTCAGGCTGGTCGACCTGTGGGTCCACAGCGAATCTGGCAACACTAACACAAACTGTCACAAAGTGTTTTATAGTGCTGCGTCAGACTGGTGGGTGGGTTTCATGTATTTTAACTTTCATCTCTTGCTACTTTACCTCTGAATCATGTTTTATATGTATACTAAAATGAGCGGATTGGTTGCAACTTAGTTGCTACTTTGTCAACAGAGCTTATGGAAATATATAATGTTGCCTACCAAAATTGTGTATCAAAATTCAGCATGTCAGCTAAACTACAGCAGCAGCTGCGGTCGTGTCTCTATATCTACTGGATTGATCCAGCCCCATTACTGATCACAGTACTCTCAAAACACTCTGCTCTGACACATGGCCAAACTAAATCTTCATTGTGTGTTCACATTTGAAAGAAACGAGGACTGGCGATATACTCTTTCCTTCCAAGGCTTCTGGTTAAAAAAAAAGAAAGAAAAAAAAAGTACGGCAATGTAACATGACATTGCGCTACCTGACCCTTTGTCACAGTCTGCTCCCTCACTGACATATTTTCTGCATTAGCATTTCTCAGTCATCTTAGTCACCTGGTAGTCACACCCTGTTTCTCTCTCAGACTCTGTTACACCCATTAGCTCCACTAGTATATAGTGGAGCTCTCACCTAGGGTTGCTCAATTAATCACATTTTAATCGCAATTACGATTATGGCTTGCAACGATTACGAAAACAATGTAATCGAAATCAAACGATTTTTTAAAAATTATTATTATTATTTTTTTAATTGGTTTTTCAGTTGAATTATACTTAAAGTTCAGGGTAATCAACTGTTAAAAACATACTGTTCACTTTTTTTTCCTGCAATAAATTGATGATTTCAAAGTAAATGGATAATCGTTTTTAATAATCGTGATATCAATTATTGACGCAAATAATCGAGATTATGATTTTTGCCATAATCGAGCAGCCCTACTCCCACCTCAGTGCCAGATCGTACTTCGCAGCATGCAGTTCTTTCCAGCATTACCTCCCAGATTGCTCTCCCGGTTTCGGCCTTGCCTGTTTCCTGACCGTGCCTGTACCCGGACTATTCTGCCTCGCCTGCTCCCTGACCCTGCCTGTACCTACGTCTCCCGTCTTGCCTACTCCTGGAACCCTCGCTTGTCCCCGACCAGCCCTTTGCCTACTGTTTGCCGGTTTGTCTTACACCAGAACTCTTCTGATGAAACAAGTTTTAATAAAGCTGGTTACCAACTTTCCCTGGTCTCCCGTGTGTTGCACTTTGGTTCTCAGCTCGTTCGTGACAGAACGATCCGGA
>NW_011363683.1:0-12568 GCF_000735185.1 Notothenia coriiceps | reverse complement strand
TAACCGATATTATACATATTTATGATACTCTTATAAGATGTATGTAGATAGAATAATACATGTGCAGAATATGACAGTTTAGGTATACACACATATTGATAGATGTCTTGTAATGCTCTGTTGAGGAACCTGTGACCCAAGTTTTTCATACATTGCATAACTACACCGTAGTGTGTATATGATATATGTCAATAAACCTTAGAAAATCTTGAAATCTTGAAAGGGATGTGCAAAATAGCAATTATATACAGTCTTTAATGAACGATTAGAGAATAACAAGTAATGAATATGCTTTATAGGGATCTGCAGATAAATATTTTGTCTTTTCAAGCACGCACTATCAGATATCTCGCCCGATTGTTGGCATTTGACAATCACCTTCACTGAATTTACTCAGGTGTAACTAAAGTCTGATTTAACCTCTTAAGCCCCACGAACCCTTCGGCGGGTCCGAAACCACAACATCTGCAAGCAACAGTGTCTGAGGGCTTCTTAAGATTGAATAAACCATGAATGTTTCAAATCCATGTAACGGGAAGAAATTCAGCAAACGTTTTTAGCAAAAAGAAACACAAGGCTAACGCTGAGACTCTGAATTAGCCCTGAGCAAAAAAATGCTAACGCTGTTAACACAAAAAACACGGTATAACCAGTGCTTGAATTGGGCCAGTACTCACCGGTAAGCAGTACCGGCACTTCTTACTGAGTACCGGTAAGATGCCGGTAAGATGCCAGTAAGATGACGCATGACAACAAATATGCCCAGCGTACCTAGATGCGTCATGAGATGCCGCCGGTATCTATGATGCGCCACCGCAATAGACTTCAGCAGAAAACAGATCTCATAACCTCATCATTTCGAAAAAGTTAGCCTGGCTTAATAATAGTGCTAAAAGACAGCGGTTGTCGCCGGACAAGGAGCCGACTGCAAATACAGAAAATACTGTGCCTGTGTTAGAAATGTTGTCTGACGGGGAGCCTTCTCTGGTCGAGCCTCCTGGTCCAGTTCTGCATCCCATAAACCACCGTCTGGATTCTCCTGTGTCCTCCCTGGCAGCTCCATTGATTCCCTCTCTCCTTTCCTATTGAAAGATGGTGAGTCTACTCAGGGACGAGGAGTCATTTAACCAGCCGCCAGTAGGAGTCAGGCTTTAGTTTCTTTTATATCCATAAAGAAAAAGTAAATCTGTTTACATTTCTGTTTCATATGGATGTTAAGAGGTACCCATATATCTCTTCATTTTGCACCAGATTGATGCATTTAACTTCAATATTTAAAATAGCACTTTACCACTGCACCCCCTCCAATCTCAGATGCACCCTGAGTCATTTTGTTTAAGTACAGTGAGCCTTTCTAAAATATACAGTAAAGAGACAAACCCACCAGCATTATAGGATATCCTATATGACTTTGAACCAAATACTTGTTTTTGGGCTGTATGAATAAATTGACTTGAAAGAGTTGCTGATTTAGAGTACTGGCACCTTTTTTATTCCAATTCAAGCACTGGGTATAACACCCTTATTACTTATCGTAACTGTGCATCCAACATATCGATTAGCATCGTGAGAATACACAGAATCCATAGGTATATATATTATCACTCCATGATCAGAACTCACAACATTATAAACAAAAACAGACATCACAACAAGTGGCATTAGGTAGCAAACACGGCAATATGTCTTACCTTTGTCGTTGTCTGATCAAAAGTTGTCTTCAATGGCATTAAAATGATAAAAACCCTGCTGTCCATATATCCATAAGGTTATATCCAATGTGTCTGTGTCACTTTGAAATGATTTCTGATAATCCATCAGCATCAGTAGTTTTGCATTTTCAGATTTCAGAAAATGCCGATCTAGATCCCTCCGCTTCGCGTCGGGCTCCTGATCAGCCTGTCTGTGTTCTTTTCCCCATAATGACCGCGCTGCTGCACATTATCCATGAGAGACGTTCTGCAGTAAGGAGCGGCGTTTCACCGACGACAGGTGTTCTTACTTTTATGTAGCTGACGGAGAGTTTTTACTTTACAGAACACTGTTCAACACTTAATTCTGCTCTACTCTTTAACTAACAACCGCGCGGATGTCTTGAAATCGCAAAATAACCCCTTTTTTTGTGATCAACATTTTTTATTCAAGGTCCATATTTGTATTTTGTGCAGACATGTCTCCATGCTTTGATGTTGAAAAAGCTCTTTATTTTTCTCATACTGCCTGTGCTGCAGCACCTCTTTTCACCCTCTGTCTGAAGCGCTCCGAGACCACCTATTTTAGCGGACCAGAGTCCGATTGTTTAGTTCACTTAAGAGGTCTCGGACTGTGTTCACACCGACCCAAATGAACCGCACCAAGCGGCTAAACGCACCAGGGTTCGATTCAACCGGACTATACAGGGTAGGTGTGAACGCACCCTTAGTCTACTAACCCATCATCAAAGGGTGGTTTTCACTATCAGGGGCGCCGTAAGGGGGTGAACAGTTAGAACGATTCTAAGGGCCCGTGACTGACAGGGGCCCCAAATGTTTAGAACATTAAGAAAAAAAATGTAAGTAACCTTTCATCAATCCTCAATAATTAACATTAATAGAACGTTATATTGATAAAGTACTCACTAAACTTACGATTCATTTAACTTATTTTCTTCCAAAAGTTAATTATCCAAAGCCTCTGTACACCCCTTCTATTTACATGTAATGGTTTGGTCCTGCCTCCAAACGCGGTGCGGCACCGGCACTTGCAGAGAGTGAAAGCATGTGAGGAGGGATGCTAGTACTTAGCCTACATACGTGTGTTGTACCATGTTTCAACGACCAACAAAGTCAGGCTCTAAGAAAATAAGAGAAAGGAGAGAAAGACAAGAGAAAGGGACTAAAGGGCGACAGTATGTCACCCAGTTTTTCACAAGAAAAGGTGGGTGTGGTCCATGAGTGGTGGAAATTAGTCTGTCAGCTAAGGTTTTTTGTTTACTAAGCTGACATTAAGTACTGTTGATATCTTTACAGAAAATTCAGAGGTCTTTAATTTCTCTGCACTTTTAGCTGACATTTAAAGGTATGGTAGGTAATTCACTTCAGAAACACTTTTTGTTATATTCCATGGAATACTCTTAACATCCCGATAGCAATGAATATATATGAAATGCTTTGACAATAAGTACATACAAAAATGTAATCTGTGGAAGCCGTGGCGCTGTAAAAAGCACGACCAATCATCTGAGCCGGCCCAGCTAAAATGACTGGATGGCCTACCTGCCTGTCAGCCTTCCATCTGTGCACAAACTTTTCTCGTGCCCTCATTGGTCATGTGCGCGTTCGTGTGCGTTGGAGGAGGGGCTCTGTAAGGAACTCTGAAGGAAGGGGCAGATTTTTTTCGGTTGTGTATTTTCAAATTCTAGCGCACTCGAGCTGGTTTCTCCATTCTTACCTACCTACCTTTAATAAATGCAGGCACATTTTTAGCGCCTATTCATACTAAATCAGTTGCCCCTCCCCCTGGTGTCAGGTCCTACAGATCCATCTTTAGGGTCAGCAGCCCTGTCCCCCCATAAGGCTGAACCTGAACCAGCTTTTCTCCCAACTGAAGGAGGTGAGCAGCATTGCGTTGAATGACATGCCACTTAACATATCTGAAGGGAGACTGGAATACAAAATATATATATATATATAACAAATAGCTAACATCTCATTTAAATTATACATTTCAAACAAAGTATTTTCCCACATAGCCAATGATCTATATAAAACAAAAAACTGCTTTAAGTCTATTTAGGATGATGGACAGTTTGAAGCATTGAGTGATCAGTCTGTATTAGTTTAACAAAATGTTAATCACCGACATTTTGGTTATGATATTAATACTAATGTTATTATATTAAAGCAGGGGTGGGGAACCTCCGGGCCCCGGGCCGTATACGGACCGCTAGACCATTTGGTACGGCCCTCGAGGTAATTTAGAAACAAAGTGGCCTGTGGTGGTGGGGCCCAATGTGATATATTTTCGTGCGTACAATGTGTTGGAGCGCTAGCCAATAGAAGCGCGAGTGTTACAACGTGATGTCACTATGTTACGGAAGTAAACAGAGGAGTCCAATGGAGGCATTTCAGGCAGGGGGGGGGGAGTAGGAGAGAAACTAGAGGGAACACAGGGATTTTAGCCTTTGCAGACCATTTACATGCACTAAAACCATAGAACACACTACAGTCCTAATTGGATTCATGTGCGGCTGTTTTTTCAGTTTATTCCCACAGGGTGTGTCCAGCAAACTGACGAGCCACGCTCACAATTCAGCAACATTTAGCTGAGGGCGGCTGTTAATCTCCCACTCTGTTTATAACTCAAGGTGTTTCGCGATCATTATGAAGCTTGGTATTCATGTCAGGATCTCTATTTTGAAAATCCATGACACACCGTGCGCCAGAGCACCAAGGACGGAGGTGTAGCCGGGCCACAGGGGACAGTGCAGTTAAAGGCTTTAATTTTGCCCTTGATGAATTTACAGGATATACATTGAAAGCAGAGAGGGACATGAAGGATAGTCACCAGACAATTGTGGTGCTTTGCAATTGTTATTCAACAACTATCCCTAATCCAACCCTTTAGGAGTTACTTTTCTGATTAATTGAAATAGCAATGATGCTATATCAAGAATAATAATTAAAGTAAATTGCTGTAAAACAGGGGTGGGGAACCTCCGGCCTCCGAGACCATTACGGCCCTCGAGGTAATTTATAAACACACGCAAAAAAGAAAAAAATTAAAGAAATCTAGACCGCAAAATAATTAAACAAGCGAGTGCCTGTTTTTCCTGGCACACAACACGAGCCTAACGTGTCATCACGTGGTATATGTCTCGTCTGACAGGGGTGTAGATGGCGCTGGGGTGTAGGTCTGATGGAGAGCACCAGAACGTCGCTCGGCACTTCACAAATTGCAGTAACCATAAGGAGCCGTACACATGCCGCAGTTTTTGCGTGGCCGTGTCTTTAGTTGAAAGCCCAGTGGCGATCTGTTCATCTGCCACACTGATCATAGAGTCAATAACTTTGTTGTTATTAGCATCTGGTTAGCTAGCTATGCTAACGAATATAAGAAGCTTTTTCTACAACCAGTGAGGTAAAGGCACATCTTTATATGATCATTATAGTTAAAAATAAGAGAATAAAGGAAAAACTGGTATAAAATACTATATGACAGTAAAAAAAAGTTGTTATTAATAAACAAAAATACAGTTTAAAAGGGGAGTGATTTGTAAAATATCCATAAAGAAAAAGTAAAAAATCTGCTTACAGTTCTGTTTCATATGGGTGTTGTTGAGAGATGTATCCATAGATCTCTTCATGTTGCTCTCAAAGTACACCAGATTGGTGCTTTTAACTTCAACATTTAAAAAATAATCTTCCCGGGGGAGCATGCCCCCGGACCCCCCTACAGGAGGTTAGGTCCCCCCCCCCTACTTAAATCATGTTCACATATGAAACTAAATACATTTGCACACATCTTGTGTCCATATCTTTCTGTTTTGGTTGTCATGCCACAACCGTGCACGTGCATGCATGCGCGAGTCATGGTGAGATATCTGGATTAAGAGGTTGCTTTTTCTTTGCGCAGCATGAAAGAAAAGCCAAATGAATAGGCTGTGATAGTTTTTTTGAGCAGAGATCAATAATTTGTACGGCCCTCGGAGGATGTTGAAAAAATTGAAATGGCCCTTGAGAGGAAAAAGGTTCCCCACCCCTGCTGTAAAATGTGTTCTCTTCTGATTATTATTATTATTATTAACATTTTTATTTAGAAAATGTACAATTGTATTCAACGTTGTTAAAATGGGCTTAAGATTTTCATTGCCAACAGCCAGCTGTAGCTCTTGTACAAATGATAAATAGAGCCTTGAGTCTTTGAGTCATGAGTTGGAGGTTAGAAAAAGAGAGAGATGCAGAGTGAAAGAAGCAACAGCAAAGACAATTCTAAAGAGTGAGAAGTTTAGACGAATAAAATGAGGAAAAGGGACCAGTGGTTGCTGTGTTTTACGGGGTGGACAGTTTCAGCGAGAGGAACATTTGTAAAAAATACTGCAGACCCCTATAATGGCTGCAATTAAATGTATTTATTTGTACAAAACATGACTTCCATGGGTTAACATAAGGGATCTATTGAAGGGCAGTGTGAACAGAAGGATTACAGCAGCAGAATATGGGTAAATGTACACTGGTGAAAAACTCTCTTCTTACAGAGGAGAGGATGAGAGGAGTTGATGTCAGTTGTGCTCGGCTGCTTCTTTTCCGTGTAAAACGGGCTGTTTCTGCAGCTCCTCTCCCTCTCTGTTATCCTCACCTGATCACTGCTGCTCTCCCTCTCTCTCTCCTTCCCTCTGTGCTTCTCCTCAGCTCTTCCTCTCTTTATCTCTTCCTCTCTCTTCCTCTTCCTCCTTCACTCTTTCTCCACCACTCTTCCACACTCCGCTGGCTCTAGCAAACGGCTCCCCTGTCATATTATCTTACACCCACACACACACATCGCGCACACACAAAGTGATGCAAGCAGTTACATACTGTTTACATGCAAAAAACACATATTCACAGACATATGTTCTCCTGCCTGTCACACACACACACACACACACACACACACACACACACACACACACACACACACACACACACACACACACACACACACACACACACACACACACGCGTATACACTGGGGGTAAGAGAGGCCCACCGCAGGGGATGAAGGATGAAGGTAACAACTTGGTCACGTATTAAAAAAAAGATACTCCGTTCCTTCTGTTGTATTTGATATTTGTAATGCTTTGATACACTAAATAAGCAATTTAGAAAATATATGCCATATATAGCTGGCTATTATTGATACACCTTGCGTACCAGATACTAAAATTAGTTTCCAAACTTAAGCAATGGCAGATGTTAGACAACAGCTTCAAAGTGATTATTTCGGGTCTCTATGAGAGATACATGAGAGAAGAGAAGACTTAATGGATTGTTTCTCCACCACAGTCATTTAAGGACACCCCAGCCTTATATATCATTATATATTTTATATGTGCACACAATGCATTCACTGGCAGCTGCAGTAACGACACATTTAACACCGTCAAGGGCATGTGTGTTTTTTTTACAGATCTCAGATACTGTGCCGGAGAACTGTAACACAAAGCCGAGTAAAGTTTATTTATATTCAGTGTGTGCGTGTGTGTGTTTTCATACTTCTCAATATCACACACACTTCCACAAAGACTTTAGAAAGCAATACAGTTTGTTGAAATGAATTAAAGTAGACTTTTACTTATTTGTTGTATGTTCTTGCTATATTATTTTATGAGCTGAATTTTGTTATATTGCATGTTTGAAATTGGGCAGTTATTCCTCTCATTTGACTGATAAAATGCCAATATGTATATGTTTTTCTTTTGCAACAAAGTAGCCTAACAGTACAGAAGCTGTTTAAAAGAGACAAAGAACACAGTATTCTGTTATGTGGCCGTTGTGGAGACGCTTTGCTATATCCACACAACAACACCAGCAAAAAAAACGCAAATAAAAATTACTTTATATTTATGCCAAGTGAGCGGGGTGAAAATGACTTCTCCGCTCGGCTTCTGTGTTTCCTGTGTGGTCCGCTCAAAGGGTTAAAGCCCAGAGTGAACTGAATTGTAAGAAGTTGGTTTCCAAGGGAAACTGTTCGCACCGTTCCAGCTGAGGCGGAACAAACCAACTGACTGACACGGAGGGGGTAGGGGGGTGCGATAAGAATACGAATTAATGTCGCGCTGCATCGCATATTAAATATCACCATACATATGTCCAAGCATTACAATACGTTGAGGACACTACTTGTAGCATTTTTTGTTATTTAATCTCTGTTTAATCGCTAAAAATAGTACTACTACTTGCCTCCACCCCTGCCGTACAGCTAGAGTGCCGTGGTCCCTGCCAAGTCGGTTTGAAAAGAGCAGACAAAGGCTTGAGCCCAGGACGCCCCTCTCTCTCTCTCACTTTGCCTACAAAGCCAACCTAGCTCTATCTTTCTTGCTTTTCTATCATGGACATGTTTTTGAACAGGCGGCGTACAGAGTGATGGTTTTATTTGTACTTTCTTATTCTGAAATGCACGACCGTCTGGATCCCCGCTCGGCCGAGAGAGGAAGGCTTTCAGTAGGTTTAATACAAGGAAGCGTCGTCTGAGAGAGGGAGAGAGAGGGGGAAGGATTGACGTTTTCCTCCTCTCCTCCTCCTTCCTATAGCCCCCTCTCCTCCTCTTTTTGGCGGAGAGAGGAGTTGAGGCAGGAATAAACGCTTTTTTTGTTTTTCCTCATTTTTAAATGCAGTTGAATCCTACTGCGCAACGAGACCGGATCACGTGGGTTTGGAGAGAGTTGGATCGATGTTGCACAGTTCAATGTGAGAAAAGAGAGAAACAAACAACTCCTATTTCTTTTGACTTCTGTGGATAACTGGGACTGTTGATACTTTTGCATAATTGCAAGAGAAGGGGAGAAGGGTATTTGCTCAGCCTTGGAGGTGTGGAGTATTAATTCTTATATGCCTGGGGTTTGAAAAACAATGGAGACGCACATTTCGTGCCTCTTCCCGGAAATTTTGGCCATGATTTTTAGCTATCTGGACGTGAGGGACAAAGGCAGGGTAGCACAAGTGTGTATCGCTTGGAAGGACGCTTCCTACCACAAGTCAGTGTGGAGGGGGGTGGAGGCCAAGCTGCACCTCCGCCGGGCCAATCCCTCTCTGTTCCCCAGCCTCCAGGCCAGGGGCATCCGGAGGGTCCAGATCCTGTCCCTGCGCCGCAGCTTGAGTTATGTGATCCAGGGAATGCCTAACATCGAGTCCCTCAATCTGTCCGGTTGCTACAACCTCACAGATAACGGGCTGGGTCATGCGTTTGTGCAGGAGATCCCATCTCTGAGGGTTTTGAACCTGAGTCTGTGCAAGCAGATCACAGACTCCAGTCTGGGCAGGATAGCTCAGTATCTGAAGAACCTGGAGGTGCTGGAGCTTGGTGGCTGCAGCAACATCACCAACACTGGGCTTCTGTTGATAGCCTGGGGCCTCCACCGGCTCAAGAGCCTCAATCTGAGGTCCTGCAGGCATGTCTCGGATGTGGGGATTGGACACCTGGCCGGTATGACCCGCAGCGCGGCGGAGGGCTGTTTGAACCTGGAGTACCTGACTCTGCAGGACTGTCAGAAACTGACGGACCTGTCACTCAAACACATTTCCAAGGGGCTGACCAAGCTCCGGGTTCTGAACCTGAGCTTCTGCGGGGGGATCTCAGACGCTGGGATGATCCACCTCTCCCACATGGGCTCGCTGTGGAGCCTCAACCTACGATCCTGTGACAACATCAGTGACACGGGGACCATGCACCTCGCCATGGGCACCCTGAGGCTCTCCGGGCTTGACGTCTCCTTCTGCGATAAGATAGGGGACCAGTCCCTAGCATACATCGCCCAGGGGCTATACCAGCTCAAGTCCCTGTCCCTGTGCTCGTGTCACATCTCTGACGACGGGATAAACCGTATGGTGAGGCAGATGCACGAGCTGAGGACCCTGAACATTGGACAGTGTGTGCGCATCACGGACAAAGGGCTGGAGCTCATAGCGGACCACCTGACCCAGCTGGCGGGCATCGACCTGTATGGATGTACCAAGATCACCAAGAGGGGGCTGGAGAGGATCACACAGCTCCCCTGCCTTAAAGTGTTGAACCTGGGACTCTGGCAGATGACAGAGAGTGAGAAAGTGAGGTGATTGGAAATGTTTTGCCCTTTTTGTTCTTCTGGTTTTGGATGGGGACCGAGGGGGGCCTGAGGAGCAGAAAGAGGGGGAATAGTTGGGCGGGTAAATTTATTTTCTTGTTTAAAAAGAGAGAAAGCCTCCTGTAAGCCTTGTGTAAGGTGTGCTTCTCCCATGTGACAACAATTATGTTCAAAATGTTTTATTTTTCCTCTGTTGGCCTTGCAAGATTTCAATTTGTGTTTGATATTACCTAATATCCTGCCTGGTAGGAAGCAATTTAAACTTACCTTTGCTATGAGCTCATGAAAATCCCTCTTAGCAAATATTTTGATCTTGTATAATTCAGTTTTAATATCTCAGAAAGTCTGACATACTGGAATAACTTGCAATGCAAAGCTTGTTTCACATTCATTTACTGAAACTTGCTTCAAGAACAATTCTTAAAGTTACATTTGCATCCATCCAAAGTTGCATCCACGTTTTGATTTAAAGCAAAGTGAGGTTTAAAAACTTTATTTGTGTTGTGTTAAAGTGAGTCTGGATCGAATACACTTATGACTAATCTCCGCTACAGCCATCACGCCTAAAAAACATTTGGCTACCTCGTATGTGGTTGTTTTCAAAGGGGTGTATACCCTTAAAAAAAAAAACAGAAGGAAAGCGAGAATGAGAGACTGGGAGAAAATGTGCCTAAAGGGACTGTGTCTGCCCCCTCCCCCATCCCTCCCCCTCTCCCTCCTCTGTGAGCAGAGCTTGAGAAAGGACACAATCGAACTACCTTTGTTAATTTAGCCCCGTAAACAGCAACTATTTCCCAGAGAAAAAGAGAAAGGGGAAAACGAGCTGTAAAATCTTTTCAGATTTTAATGACGACGCTTTATGCAAAAAAAAAACAGCCCCGCTTGTGTGCAAGAGCTTTTATATGGTTTGTTTTCCTCATTATTTTGGGATAAAGTCCAACTTTTATGTCCTTAAGAGACGTGATATGTTCAAGCTTTGACGTACAGTATAAAGGAGGCAAGATTATCAGCATACCCTTAGAAGAAATACCTACATTCACATAGGAATATCAAAGTGCTACAATGCTAAATCAAATATATAATCAGGCTGGTATTAAACCCAACGTTAAACCATAAGCAGGAATGGTTTTTTTTCTAAGGGGTGCTGGTGGGAATAAATGTCAGTGGATGTTCAGAGCGTCGTACTTCAAATTGAAGTGATTTCTATATCTTCTACCCTTTTATTGATCAAAAATAAATCAGGGTTTGTCTCATGGCTTTATTTTCCCACGTTAATGCCAACACAGGTCGCATTCATATTCATGTTGCTCTCACCGGTGAGAGAGAGGGAGTGAGGAAAAAAGAAGATATATTTTTCCTCCTCTTTTTCTCCATCTCTCCCCGAATAAAAATACCCTGAATCCATTTTGAGACATGCTCAGAATAAGGAGCCATCGATTATTTTTCTTTCCCTCTCTCCGTGTCGGGTTACAGGCGGAATGCATCTCTTTCTCTCCCCATCTCTCTCTTTCACACACACCAAACACACACACACACACTTGCACACACCGAGGCCTGTGTGTGTGTGCACGTTTTAATGTAATGCAATGACCTGCTAAAATTAATATACGGATGTGCGTCCTGCTGAAAAAGCTGTGTGTGTTTGAAAATAAAAAAGATGTACTGTATATTATGTGTTTGTAAAGAAGAAGAAAAACTGCAGAATCCCAAAATTAAATTGTTTTATATTCTTACGGTTTAAACAATTAAAGATATTTATATAATGAACGAAAAAGAGCTGTGTGGCCTACTTTTGTGTAGGTGTAGCACTTCCCTGTTGTCATGCTGTGTGTCTTTTCTCTGAACTCTCTCTGTGAACAATCTCTCCACATTGTTATTGTCGAACATTGTTTATTCCTTAAACAGTCAGTATTGTTATGTTGTCCTTTATCATGGGCATTTAATACAATTGGGGCTTTTGTAAGAAGGCCTAGCTCCTAATAACCACCCACACATTTCTGAGTATTGTCCCTGATCAGTCCAGCCTTGCTTCTCAAAGGGCTGAAAGACGAACAAATCTGTTGTGTTGTTTTATTATTTACGAGGAGATTCAAAATGGATGCTTGCCGTCTTGATTTGGCTGCAGTGCCTGTGTAATTAATTATCACCAGGGCGTTTATTATAGGAAGCTGTTCTAGCCTGCTGACTTTTTTTAATCATCAACGTCTGTCTTTCATCCTGAAATGCAGCAGAGAAAAAGGTGTAGCAGCTCAACTGGTAGGGCAGTTTGGTCTCACATTTAAGTCTCAAAGATTTCATGGTTAATATGTCAAGTTTTGGGTGTTCGATTTATTTATTTTTGCAGTTTTTTTATTTCACATATGGCAGAGCTGCGTCTGTACGGCTGCATGTGCGGAGTAATGAGATCTAAAGTTGGTTAGAGTAGATTTCCCTCTTTCTGCTTTCCATCAGGACGTGCCCTGTGTGTGAAGTGACACACACACACACACACACACACACACACACACACACACACACACACACACACACACACACACACACACACACACACACACACACACACACACACACACACACACAGGGTTGCCAGTCCAGTCAGTAGCCATTGTCTGTCTTTAGAAGTTAGGAAGGCAGGTTTTGGTGGGGGGTTTTGTTTTCTTCTTTTTCCTCTCTTTCTCCTCCTCTTGTTCAGTCACGCATACCAGATCCTAGACCAGGCAGGAGACCCCCCCCCACCCATACCCCAACCTCTGCTCCTTGCTCCCCCC
>NW_011363682.1:2414-6575 GCF_000735185.1 Notothenia coriiceps | reverse complement strand
CTCTCACTGATGAACATATAATTACATTGTGTGTGTGTGTGTGTGTGTGTGTGTGTGTGTCACCTGTGGGATCCAGCCGTGATGTCACACTGTGTACTTTCGTGAGTTTTCATATTTGATATTTATACTCTTGCCTTTGTTTTATTTATGCCGTAATGTATAGTGAAATGAACTGTACAAAAGTATCTCCACAGCGACTCATGAAACATTGTTTGAGTGAATGTGTGTGTGTGTGTGTGTGTGTGTGTGTGTGTGTGTGTGTGTGTGTGTGTGTGTGTGTGTGTGTGTGTGTGTGTGTGTGTGTGTGTGTGTGTCTCTCAAAGTAACCCTACCCTGCGGGTGCACAGGTGATACCGAGCTGAATATAGCCCCCTTACGGCCAGCTGGTCCTTCTATTTAAAACAGAGAGAAGGGGGAGGGGGGAGGCGGCTTAGCATCAGCATTCTGCGGGATCCAGAGACACTTTGGTGGCGGGACTAGACCGCAACAACAAAACAAAAATCAAAGAAAAGTTCAAACTGTGACATCCACAAACACAGGCATTGCCAATCAGTGAATGAGACACAAATGAGTCAGCGATCCATGCATTATCTACAAATGTGTTCCTACTCATACGCTACAACAAAGGAACACACACACATCAGGTGACAACCACATGAAAAATCTGTGTGCGTCAGCTTTGTGTCTCTGCTCCTATTGGTCTAAAGTCCCTGTCGAAGTAAGATGCATTTCCTCAAGGGTACGCTGCTCAACAATCCATCTCAGAATTGCAGCGTTGATGCAAAGTCAATCAATCACTCAAAAAGTCTACGTGTGATTCACCCCCGTATCAAATTTACCTAAGAGTCTTTGACAAAGGTCGATTATGTCGGATGAGGTCATCATTGAAACACTTACTGCTGCCGTTAGCAATAAAAACCGCCCTTAGATGAAGTCATTTTCGCGCGTAGGTGTTAAAAAACTGTGATATTTGGTTCTGTTTGAATGAGTTTCACAGAGAGGGGTTAGCATGTAGCAGCCCCCCCCCTCCCTTTAGCCTGTAACAGTGAATGAATTGCAACAGCTGAGCAGGAGAACTTTATCGGCAGAACTCCCTGCTCGTGTGTGTGTGTGTGTGTGTGTCTGTGTGTGTGTGTGTGTGTGTGTGTGTGTCTGGTGTGTGTTTGAGAGAGAGAGATTCAGGAGGAGCTGCAACCAGAGCAGTCTCTCTCTGCCGAGCTCTCTGCTGTGTCCTCTCTCTTCCTCCGCCACTGGCCTCTTTTTCATATTCCTCCCCTCAGCTCTTCTGCTCTTTTAATCCACGACTCGCCCTGAGGATTTCTCTCCTCCCTCGCGGTCTCTCC
Source organism: Notothenia coriiceps (assembly GCF_000735185.1). Classification (NCBI taxonomy): domain Eukaryota; kingdom Metazoa; phylum Chordata; class Actinopteri; order Perciformes; family Nototheniidae; genus Notothenia; species Notothenia coriiceps. Next base: position 5,232 of record NW_011363682.1, on the reverse strand, counting down.
GGCGCTGTCGTGACTCGCCGGCTGCCACTGCAAAGGGAAGGAAAGAGCAGGAGGACGAGAGAGACAGACCAATCGATCCCTCCGATACAGAAGACACTTGGATAGAAACAGAGGCGGCGTTTTTCCTCCACGTTTCGGCTTTAAAGGGAGATTCTCTTTGACTTTCACAAGGGGGCTTCCGAGGAATTTGATTCGCGTCCTTCCCCTGGAGAGAGAGGACGGCTAATTGAAGGGACAGCTGTTCGCAGTTTTGACACATCAAGGACTTTTCTCGATCCTCCCCTCTTCAGAAAAAACATTTACTGCCTGACTTTGTGTGGACAGCATTTGAATGAGGAAGTCCAATGGTTGCCACATAATTGATCTGCGTTCTGAATGATAATGCTGGACACCAACCATTGTCTGTCCTATGAGCCCTCCCCACCGGGCTCTCCTCCAATGGGAGAGGACATGGAGAAGGCAGGACTGACCCTGGATCAGGACAGACTTGTCTATCACAGCCTGAAAGAAGGTGGGCGATCGGGAGCCGCACACAGTCAGTAAAAACACAACACACCTCCGATGATTTGTGTGCATGTGTTTCAGACCACAGGTGCATTTCGATACTAATCCGATGTCGAGGCGTTCCTAACACGAGAGATGTTGCTGACTTGCTTCTGTAGGAAGGAAGTAGCAGTGGTTATCTGTTCTCTCTGATAAACCTGTTAAATAGGCAGACTACTAAACCACTAGGTTTAATTGAGGAAGTGTGTGCAACCATGCATGCAAATAGCGGAGTCTGTGGTGTTTCACTGATGATGAGACATTACAGGCACTGGTCAGTTTGGAGCGTTTGGGCTAGTTAGCATCCTTAACATGTTTTCTTTCTGACTAGTGGAACGAAAACATTAAAAAAATGCACATTTAGGTGTTTCATTTCGCTTCTTTGGCTGTTTGAGATTAGTAGATTTCACCTAGATTCACTAAAAGTTAGGTTAGAAGCCTTTTTTGCATATTTAAACTACATTTCTTAATACAGGCAATCAACTGGGGATGTTTCATGGTGATATCTCTCTGTTAGATGAGTTGACCCGACTTATCTGAAGTCTTTTTTTAAATTCAAAGTTTTACAGTACACATCTGTAAAGGCAGCTTTCTCAACAGTAGTGTTTTTCCCGTACCTTTAGAGTCGGAAATCTCCTCTTTTGAAGCACTAAAAGAATACACCAGACTAGTTCAATGTCAATTGTAATGGTTTCTACAGAGCGGTTGAGTCAGAGTTTATCATTCATAGCCTGAAGTTTCATTGTGATATCAAGCAGTTAAAAGTCCTATCCACCTGTAGTGTCTGCCCTTACATTCTCCCTATGCATTTGTGTTATTAAGGAACAGACCTTAGCTATTAGCTATCAATACTTAACACATGTAAAACCATCATTTCATCCATATTTGAAGTAGCTGCTTTTATATTTTCTAGTATTTGTAGTAGTAGTAGTAGTAATAGCAGTAGTAGTAGTAGTAGTAGTAGTAGTAGTAGTAGTAATAGCAGTAGTAGTAGTAGTAGTAGTAGTAGTAGTAGTAGTAGTAGTAGTAGTAGTAGTAGTAGTAGTAGTAGTAATAGCAGTAGTAGTAGTAGTAGTAGTAGTAGTAGTAGTAGTAGTAGTAGTAGTAGTAGCAGCAGCGTGTCTTAGGCTGTATTTAATGTGGTGCTGTATTCCTTTTCACAACAAGAGGAGAACTAACCCTCTGAGGGCTTAAAGACATGTTTTTCCACTTAGAGGAAAACCTTAAGAGAGCCAACAATGACATAATATAAACTACACTGCTAATATAGCCTTATTTGGAATGTCTTACAGTCAGTATAACAGTTAAATAAGCTTCACTTAGTTTATCACAAACATTTAAAGAGATGTTCAGAGATTCAGATCACCGTCTACAGCTGAAACAAAGCCTTCCTGTGAGATTAGAGCGAGTGGAAAGTATTCACAAAGGTGGAAAGAATTTGTTTTGTACTTTAAAAAACAGCTGGCATGATACAGCCACTGCATAGCCTTCAGTTATTAATAAAGCTGCTTATTGCTAACCGCTACGTTCTTTAAAGGTGCCAGGAATCATGTAGAGAAAGTGAGAGTGACAGGAATTGCATCAAGCCATTAAAGCTCTGGGAAAATGGCTGCTTTCCTCTTGAACTTTAAGAGAATTAGTATTCACTGCAACCCCTCGTGGTGTCGTCTCAACGTGTGAGGAGCCTTAACCTTGTACTGTTCCTGCCCCCTGGCCTCTTTCCATTCTCACTGATGTGTGAGACATTTGCTGCGGTCGGGCGCTGCGCTTAGGTGCAATCTAAACAACGATCAAGTCAAATCAGGTTTTATTTATAAAGCACATTTAAAAGCGATTTTTGGTCGAGCCAAAGTGCTGTACATGTAATACAAACACATTACTACAATCACAATAAAAGAAAAATAATTTACAACAGAAATATAAAAATCAGAAACACAGGGAATAGCCAGGTGTCCTGCTCCGCTCTGAACGATGAGCACATGCAGGGCATTCACAGGCTTTCCTATTATAACATTTCAAACGCCAAGGCCAATTGTTGACACCGAGGGTCAGTGGAACCTGTGTTTTTGTTGTCCTTTACATTTAATTAAACTGAAAAACAAATGAAGAAAATAAATAGAAAATGATATATTAAAAATAACATTAAAAACTATATATAAATTGTAAACGTAAACACCTCTCCGTCTAATAAACATACAGGGAACATATTTCCCTGTGTGTGTGTGTGTGTGTGTGTGTGTGTGTGTGTGTGTGTGTGTGTGTGTGTGTGTGTGTA
>NW_011363682.1:0-2324 GCF_000735185.1 Notothenia coriiceps | reverse complement strand
GTGTGTGTGTGTGTGTGTGTGTGTGTGTGTGTGTGTGTGTGTGTGTGTGTGTGTGTGTGTGTGTGTGTGTGTAAGCCTCTGCAGGGACAGTGAGAAACTCTGACGTGTTTTGAAGTAATGACAAATGAGCACAGGAGGCTTAGCCTAGTTGGCCAGCGTGAACCTGACTACCTCACTGACCCCGTCCTCCTGATGCTTCTCTGTCCTTTACCTACTACTCTCACGTTATCATGGTGTTGTGCACAAGTTGGACATGTGTACATGTGTCCTAAGTCAGTATATACTCAAGGAATTCCCTAACTTTCATATCTTACTACCTAACTATAACCCTGGACATTTTTTTATTGGGTAAAAGGAAGTACAAGGAACATTTGATATGTCACTTCCTGCATGAAGCCTTTCTTTGCAAGACCGCATTGTTTAAGTACTGATGATCACCTGACTAACCTATTCATTCAACAAAACGTCATTATTTGTTATTTATCAGGTGAAACATCAACGGTTTGCTAACTAGGGATTACAATTGACTTGCCTTTCTTTGGATATTTATTTGCTTTTCACCATTGTGTCAAAAGCTGTCTCCTTAGCCACAGGACAGTTTTGGCGGTGGCCTAGTATCCCAATAAAGCTGCCCTGCCATTTCATACTTTCCCTAAATGAACCTCAAACCTGATTTAGATAAAAGCATTGTTAATCATCATCACTATCCAATGAAAACATTAATACTGAATATGTTTACATGCCCATAAAACCATGATGCATTGCAAAATCAGAGTCCGGTAGAAATCTCTGAAGTTAGATGAAGTCTCTATGGTTATGATGTTTGTATGTTATTGGCTTGTCCTGTAGTTATTTTCACTTCTCTGCATCGTGTGATTTGGTTTCCCCACATCAACAGTCTACAGTTTGAACACCACTGCAGCTTTTCACACATCGCACCTTCACTAGAAATGATGAGGTGTCGCTGTGAAACTTGAAAGTGCAGGAAGAGAGGCTAAAAAAAAGTCCATTCAGTGTAAAAGAGTATGCAGAGTGTGTGTGGGGGCAGAGTGTAAGATTCCCTTTCCCAGAATAACCCCCTCTTCCCTGGAAGTGCCAAGTGTCTCAGCGTCTCGTCCTGCTCTGAGGCTCGTGTTTTAGCCCGTGTGTTTTGGCGCTGTGGAAATAGTGAGTCTCTTAGCTGCTGGAGCAACATATAGACGACGCAGCCGGGCTGTGTTTACGTCTCTGACATGTTATTGCTTCTCTAGAGCTAGCCTGATCCCTTGCGATGTTGAGCATGCTCACTTGTAACTAAAACAGAGTAGGGCTGAGATCACCAGAGAGGATTTCCAGCAAAGCTAAATGACATTTACTGTAGCTGCAGAGACGGTGACGTTAACACTCGCAGCGTTCCTGTCCACGATTGTTTGTCATAACACGATTGTTTGTCATAACACAGCAGCAGCTACGCACGGCGGCTAGGTGGTTAGCTCGCCTGCAACACTAATGTTTATGGCTGCTGGATAATTGCAAGAATGAAATCGTCATAGTTTTTGTCAATATTGAGATAATAGGTCACTTTTAAAAGATAATATATTAATTCTTCATTTTTACACAATTATTTAAAATAATTATAATTCTAGCGGTGGACGTAAACAACAATGTGACCTCGGAGCTCCGTCAAAACAAAGCTGTCTCTGACGGTCTATTCAACACGAATGTCATATTTTTGGATTAATTATACCGTTGTTGACAAACAGAAATATTGTTTTCTGGCACCACTTTAACATTTCATGTGAAAAATCTGCATTTTGGTATGAGAGCTAAATATATATATATGAAAATAATTCTGTCCTTATGTCATATGGGATTACAAACACTAACTTGCATTGTAAGTGGCAAGGAACAGGTGCTGTTTGTGTTTCAGAGAAATTCTTGTGAAGCCTCAGTGGTGTCACAAACACACACACACACACACACACACACACACACACACACACACACACACACACACACACACACACACACACACACACACACACACACACAGACACACACACACGCAGACACACACACACACGCAGACACACACACACACACACACACACACACACACACACACACGCAGACACACACACACACACGCAGACACACACACACACACGCAGACACACACACGCACACACACACACACACACACACACACACACACACACACACACACACACACACACACACACACACACACACACACACACACACACACACACACGCAGACACTCTCTCTCATACACACACAGACTCACTCCCTCCCTCTCTCTCTCTCTCACACACACAGACTC
>NW_011363681.1:0-3121 GCF_000735185.1 Notothenia coriiceps | reverse complement strand
ACATGTCACAGTAGAAACATAAAATTGGGTTAGTTCCAGTAAGTGCCAAGGTAAGCCATGCCAGTGATGTGTTTTTGAGGACTTTTCGGCCACACTGCTACAGAGCATCTCCCAGACGTGCACACTTTTTCATTTGTGTGTGGGCCCACTACGAAGGGTTCGGTGTGTATTATGAGTACGCTAGTTAAAGTAAGTAGTAGGTTAAGGATTCATTAGAGATGTTACCGAAGAACTCTGAGGAAGTGGTGTCTTTAAATAATATTTTGATTTTAGTAAATGATATTGTGCAGTTTGTCTTCATTAATGAATCTGCTATTTTTAGTAGCAGTCATTTTGTGTATTATTTTTGATGGACATTTTCCATATTTCAAAGGGATATATATATTATATATTAATATATTTATGCTTTTATTAAAGGTGGGGTAGGTAGGTTTGAGAAACCGGCTCGAGATACACTTTTTGTTATATTCCATGGAATGCTCTTAACATCCCGATAGCAATGAATATCTGAAGTGCTTTGACAAAAAATCCATTAAAAAAATGTCATCTGTGGAATCCGTCGTACTGTAAAAAGCACAACCAATCATTTTAGCCGGCCCGGCTAAAATAACTGGATGGCCTACCTGCCTGTCAGTCTTCCATCTGTGCACACATTTATCTCTTGCCCTCATTGGTTATGTGCGTGTGTGTTGGAGGAGGGGCTCTGTAAGGAAGTGGCAGATTTTTTCCGGCTGTGTATTTTCAAATTCTAGCACACTCGAGCTGGTTTCTCAAATTACCTACCCCACCTTTAACTTAAAAACAGTCAATATTATTAGAGAATTGGCAAAACAGTCAATAAACTATTATTCTTGAATTCAAAATACATGTCTGGGTCAATTATTAAAAAATATCATATGGTATAGATCTGGGGTTTTGTTTGCTATTTTCTCTATTTAGTATCATTATTCACCCTTAACAGGACAAACCCTAATTTTCAAATGATCAAAGGATTTATCGCCATGTGTACAAAAGCTACAGCGTAGGTGTTTGCAATGAAAATCTGAAGTTCCAGGCTCCTCCAGCATTGTAAAATACAGTATACTTAAGACATTTATATAAATAAAATCATAAATAGTGCAAGAAGAATAAAATACAAATCAAAAGTGTTGCAAGTTGTACAACACTGCATGTAAAATGCAGACATCAGTAAACCATATACATTTATAATAGAAAAAAGGTAAGACAAAAAATAATGTTAAATTAAATGCTGTACTGTGCAATAAAATATGTTATTATTGCAATACAATATAAACACATGTCTGTGTTTATATTAAGGTAGTTGCCTAGAAAAAAAAGGAATCAAGCCCCCCAGCATTCCAGTCCAAAGTGAGTTAACATCTAACATTAACTTAAGCATAATAAAGTACTGAGTGCTGAGGGGCTACAGGTACAAATAACACCTGTGCTTTCCTGAATGAGGCTGTTGGCTATTTACATCTGGGTATCCTCAAATCACAGTGAGTTAATGATGAGTGTCATGTAAACTTGCATGGCGCCAGTCACACGATGAAAACAACAATTCCAGAGCACACTTTACCTATCGTAGCGACCTCGGACATGAAGACACGGCGGATAGAGTTTGCGACCCTGAAAAGTAGAACAACGGAGGTTATAATAGGTAACAGAAATGACACTTAACTCCTCATTAATGCTGCCATTTTCTCAACCCTAATGTATCCAAATTAAAAGACAACTTGCTTTTCCCTTTAATGGGAAATTGTGTTATTTAACGGAACAGACCTGTTTGATAGTTATTATAAAACAATTTTACTTCTAACATCCAAACTTTATTTTGTAACATTTTAACTTAGAGAAGTTATTTAACATGTAAGGTAATGTCTCCTAACATCAGTTTGGATGAGAGGAATAATGGCTGCCACACACGCTCTCCTTGAATGGACAAAAAAGTGAATACTCACGCCAAATCTGTGTTTTCAATGACAAATTTGACATTTTCGTCTGTCAGTTCTGTGATTTTCACCGTCGGCTGGTTAGCATACGGCATTATTGAAGTTAAAAGCCTTAAACATACGTTATTAAGTCGTACACTACAAAATACCGCTGCTTCTACGGCCGGAAATATTTACTAACTGCTGATTGGCCAGGAGATGTAAATAGGATCACTGATTCGTCAGGACGAAGAATTGAGGCGGGTCCTTATTTAATATCCGGGTCACACTATGGCCGTGGCCGTTTCTCAGAAGGATTCTCAGGCCCAATCCACACCCTACCTCTACAAACTACCCCTCCGTTTGCGCCTTCGCGCGGAGGGTCCGCCACATTAAGTGCTGTTCCAAACCAACGAGTGTGGAGGGGGAGTGGGCTATCAAGCCCTCAAACAGCGAGTCTGCAGCGGTGCTGACTGGAGACCGGTTGTAACTGTCACTGGCCCTTTCTCACTTCTCTTATTTTCCATTTCCTCGCTCCTCGGTCTCGGTCTCACCGGAAGTTGATTTGTCTGCGCCATTCACTTGACGTCACACCGCTGCGTTCCTTTGGCGCGAAATTCCATTGGAGGTCAGGAAGTAATTTTTATACAGAGGATCTAGCTGCTGTTACCATTCTGAAAATGCCGGTGTGTTGTGTAGTTTACGGTTGTTCCAATCGATCCGGCCGAGAGAAAAACAAGAGGTTTTACCGAGTGCCGAAGGTTGTCGTCCATAAAGCTGAGCAATTTAAGAAGCTAACCGAAGAACGCCGGAAAAAATGGCTTTCAAACCTACATCTGCGGTCGGGAGGAGCAGAGTCGTCTAATGCACGTGTCTGCAGCGACCACTTCATCAGAGGTATTAGCTAACTTGGTTTTTGTGGCTTTGTTTATGTATTATTGGGTTGTGGTTAAATGCTTATGTACTTAGTAATACTGATCATGTTTAAGTTACCTGTAGTCTAATATGGACTTTGTTGGGGACTTTTTAGGGTGCCCTAGCGCTTTGGGTGACGTTTGAGTCGGTAGACTGGGCTCCCACTGTTAGCCTCGGTTACCACACAACAAGTAAGCCCAGATCAGAGGCATCTCTTCGACGAGAGCAGAGGATGGAGCTCAAGGAAGAACAACAAAGACAATCAGGATGTGCAG
>NW_011363680.1:0-2282 GCF_000735185.1 Notothenia coriiceps | reverse complement strand
CGATGATGGTGTTTCGCTCACACACCGCCAGCAGCAGCTGATAAGAACGAACACACACACAGTAGTTACAATATCAAAAAAGTATTTGACATAGGAACACGCTGATACCGTCCAACTGTAACGGCATGTCCACACACAGGCATGAAAAAAATCTTTCAAAGCTTTGTCTATTCACTTGAATGGGGTGACGTAGAAGATTTTTAATCTTCGCCAAACTGCATTGTGGGGAGCGGAGCATGGCTTTGCAAGCATCGTGAGCATCAAAAGTTGAGCAATGTTCAACTTTTGATGCTCACAATGCTTGCGAAGCTGGCATCAGCCAATCAACTCCCTGTTTATGCAAATCTGACAGTACAAGCGCTAGCCAATCAAACCGCGTGCAAGCTGGGAGAGCCAGACCGCAGTTCATTTCCTCATATTCCAAACGAGAAATTACGGTCGCAAATCACCCGGTTCTTTACGACCAGTCCCTAATAACTTACCGGGATACAAACCGGAGGAACCAGGCATGGAGGGAGGATGCAGAGACAGTGGGTGAAACTGGTAGGTTTTCCCTGTTTGTGGAGTTTATATATATATATATATTGCTCGCATAAAATCCCCGGGGTTTTTTGCTGTGTATGTCGGGGGCGGGAGATTCATGTGATTGGTTGTTGGTCGCGTTGCTCGCAAAAAATACCCAAGCTTTCAGACACGCCCAGCTCCAAGATTTTCAAGATTTTTTCAAAGCTGCTGTGTGGACGGGCCGTTATTGCCACTCACGCATGCGCAGTTCGTACGTGAAACTTGGCCGTCGGCTGAAGTCTTTGCGGTGTGTTCAAGTGCGACTGTTGGCAGAGACGCGAGGCGACGCAACAGCCGGGTCCGTCTGTGTGAGTTCTTTGGTGTCAGCTTGGTGTGTCCCTACCTTAAGGGCAGAGGGTGTAGTAAAAACCACCTTAGACTGATGTGTCATTTGTGAAAGTGAGTTATAAAAATAACGTTTGATTGATTGATCTATCACCCATTGTTTTGCTTTTTGTTTTTGATCAATTAAGTGCATCCATATTGGTTGTTTAAATGTAGGTGTGCGTCACTGTACTTCGGTGCGTAGTATTGTCCCTGTTGTTGTTCTCCGACTTGTGTATCTTAAGCTATTTTTCCCCTCTTTGATCTAATAAAGATAAGTTATTTTTCCTGTCACATAAACTCAGCTGAACTTCACGTCTCCAGCCCCCCACCGCTGAGACTCGGAGGCTCACAGAAATCTTGATCTCCCTCTCGGCCCGCAGGATCCGGATTATAGGAAACTTCAGGATTATACGAGGCTCTCCCGCTCGATGACAAACAGCAGCAGCAGACAGCAGGACTCCTGGCAGCAGATGCACAAATAACAGCCCGTAGGAGTTCTTTAGTGTGATTCAGACTGTGACAGTGATGAGTGGAGAGATGCAGAACGTCCTGTAATCTCTCCGCTCACATCCACACAACACGCACACAAATGCTCACTGGCTTAGTCAAGAAATGCAGAAAATACTGAAGAATGAAACATGAGGAGGAGGAGAGGGAAGATCTATGTCGTACTTTAGTTCTGCACGCTATCTACAAATCTGTTTACTATACACTGCAGTTGTTTTAAGGTTTCTTCCAGGCATACAGTGATTTTAAAGTGTTTTTCTATTTGCAAAGCGTCAAAAATGAGGGAATAAATATCTGACTATATTTAATGTTGGGGTTTTAAATGTTGTTGTTTTTTTCTTTATAGCCTAAAGTAGTGACACTAGTATTTATTTTTTGAATAATCCTGATTATATTTGAATGAACTTTCTTAATGTTTTATTTCAGGTTATCACTTTGTCATCAAGGGTCCCCCCCCCCAGATCCAGCTGTACGAGTGGTGAATACGCTTCTCTTCTTTAGAATAATTAACAAAATAACTACGTGACAATGTCAAGAAAGGAATTATTCTTGCACCAATTTTAAACAGACAAAAACAAGTGTGTGTGCCTGTGTGTGTGTGTCTGTGTCTGTGTCTGTGTCTGTGTCTGTGTGTCTGTGTCTGTGTGTGTGTGTGTGTGTCTGTGTGTGTCTGTGTGTGTGTGTGTGTGTGTGTGTGTGTGTGTGTGTGTGTGTGTGTGTGTGTGTGTGTGTGTGTGTGTGTGTGTGTGTGTGTGTGTGTGTGTGTGTGTGTGTGTGTGTGTGTGTGTGTGTGTGTGTGTGTGTGTGTGTGTGTGTGTGTGTGTGTGTGTGTGTGTCTGTGTCTGTGTGTGTGTGTGTGTGTGTGTGTCTGTGTGTCTGTGTGT
>NW_011363679.1:0-1056 GCF_000735185.1 Notothenia coriiceps | reverse complement strand
CCCACACAGACGAAGGAGAGAGAGATCTCGTCTGGATTGGAAAGATCGAAAATACATCATAGACGCATTTTTGTTTGTTTTCTTGCATATTAGAAACGAGTTGGCGAAACTAAAACTGCAATATAATGTTTATGTAGCAATAACACATTGATATATTTGAAATGTCTCCAGTACCGATAAAAAGACCGCTAACGTCGGAGCTTAACGGTATCACGGTCTTTAATAATTCAGCCCGGGGCCCGGTACCCATCCCTATTAAACTATGTTGTGTTTTTAGCGTCTCACCTCAGTGATGGTGGTCTTGCAAACCTCCACAGCGACAGACTCAAACTTTGGGTCGGTGGTCAGATTCAGCTTGTAGTTCCAGAGCAGCTGGAGGTAAACAAAAACACAAAACATCAGAACACATATTTATACACAGTCTGAAGATACAAGCAAGTATATGGATCTGTATGCTAGTAGTTTAACTTGCTGTTAGCATTTAGCATGTCAACACCTAAAACATGTTCCCTGTTGATGTGAGACACCTAAGAGTTAAGGAGAAGCTAGTAAATGGATTACACAAACAGACGATGATGATTTAAAGTGAACTGATATAAAACCAGTAAGTGAGCCTGAGACCGGGCGTGTTTTTGTTAAATCCATTGATCTGAAAATACTTTTGCAGTTCCCAAAATGTTGTGCTTATTTCTTGTTTCTTTCATGACTCCATGTTGAATGTCTCATAGGGCAACATGGTGCATGCTGGGAGATGGAGTTGTATGCGGTGCAGACACTTACATGGTTGCATTCGGCTGCAATCTCAGTTTCCTGAAAGAGAAGGAGAGAAAGAAGAAAGAGTTTGTATTTAGATTATTTTACGAGGTTTATTTAGTAGGTATGAGAGATTTCAAAATATGTATTGAAGATGCACCGATCAGCCAATCAGTGTCAAATATCCTGATTTGTTTGCAGGTCACACACACACACACACACACACACACACACACACACACACACACACACACACACACACACACACACACACACACACACACACACACACACACACACACA
>NW_011363678.1:0-2173 GCF_000735185.1 Notothenia coriiceps | reverse complement strand
TGTTCCCTAAACTTAAATTAACTTACTTTTCACTTAAATTAACTTAACTTACTGTTCCCTTAACTTAAATGAACTTAACTTACTGGTCCCTTAACTTAAATGAACTTAACTTACTGGTCCCTTAACTTAAATTAAATTAACTTACTGGTCCCTTAACTTAAATTAACTGAAATTACTGTTAGCTTACCTTAATTGACATACTTTACATTTCCGTTCCCTTAAGTCAAATTACCACCACCTGGCTGTGTGTTGTTGGAGGGGTTTATTTTTCCCTTGCTTCCTGAATGCAGTACCCATGTCTCCCCAGGTGGTGGCGCTCTCGATGGGCGGCTTCCTGCTGTGCTCCTCAGTGCTTTGGTTGAACCCGCTGCCCAGCCTTCGCCTGAAGAAAGAGCCGGAGCTCACGCTGTTCGGTGCGTGCAACAACTTCCTTTATTTAGACTTTATCCTGCAAGTGTGTGTGTGTGTGTGTGTGTGTGTGTGTGTGTGTGTGTGTGTGTGTGTGTGTGTGTGTGTGTGTGTGTGTGTGTGTGTGTGTGTGTGTTGAACTTGCTTTATATTTTGTTACGGTACATTTGTAATTCCACATGTGTATTTTGTACTTATTTCTTTCTTTTAATTTGTATTGTACGATGCCTTGTCTTTTTAAAACAAACATTTCCCAAATTGGGATCAATAAAGTAATTTTGATCTTATCTTATCTTCCTCAGTGTTTAAACGTGCGGTCGTCCTGGTGTATCGGGAGAACATCAAGCTGAAGAAGAGGATGGTGGGTCAGATCATTTCCTCGTCGCTGAGACTGTAATGAAACTGGGATGTATTGCGTAATAACTAATTAAAGGAATACCGTAATTGGACGTGTGCAGTTTGATGGAAATACCTGCTTTTGTTGAGTTCACCTTATATGTATATCTTTGTTGATTGATGACAGACCGCCTCTCGATCAGCTGATCTAGACCCCTTCAGGTTCCGCTGGTTAATCCCAGTCTCACAGGCTCAGGTCCGACCGGCCAACTTCACAGGTCAGTGCCCAGAGTCAAAGGGCAATTGTAAAAATATACAAGTTGCATGTAACCACGTATTTGTACCTGTAGTATTTATTTTGTACTTATTGTGTGTTTTATTATTAACTACGTGCGCCTTCTGTTTTATACAATACTGTTTCTTATTAATCTGCACTATACTGTTGCTGTTGTAATTCTGTAAATATTGAAAGAAAGGAATTCTGACACTGATTAATATTTTTGCTGCAGAAATGTGTGCATTTGGGTTTTCAGCTACAGCTAGCTTAGCTTAGCATACAGACTGAAAGCAGTGGTACATAGTTAGCTCATCTAAGCATTACAAGTGTAAGCTGGAGGAAACAGCTAGCTTAGCTTAGCAAATAGACTGAAAACAAGGGGAAATGCTTAGCTTAGCATAAAGACTTGAAGCAGGTGTAAGCAGCTAGCTTAGCATAATGTGTGTGTGCTTGTGTTTCAGGCTCGGGCAGCGAGTGTGTGTTGGAGCTGGTTCACTGCAGGTCGGAGGTCGAGGGTCGGCCGGAGACCGTGTTCCAGCTCTGCAGCAGGTAACACTGTTTATGATTAGATTTAGTTTATTTATTATTTATATTTTTCACAGAGAATTTCTTCAGTGTAAAGAGTAAGTGAGAGTTTTATGAGACATTACGATAAAACTTTATTTATACATCACCTTTCATGCAGTGTTAGCGATGCTCATGTGAACACAGACCATATTACTTCCAGAACACGTCTCATTGTTTCTGACAGCAACCTTTCTGATTGGCCCGTGGGGGTAAAGCCCGCCCACATTTTAGTAATGTCGTCATGGCGCAGCAAATCTGGATCAGCTCCGTTGTAACCCCGTTTTTAGAGACGTGGGTACAGAGGACAAGAGAGAGGGTTTTATTTCCTGACACACCGGGGGGACACCGGGGACACACCGGGGACACACCGGGGACACATGGCGATGTAGACATTAAAAGTGCATTTTGCATGATAGGCAACCTTTAAATGTGTGGTGGTCCTGTGTTTGTGTTGCAGTGATGTGGAGATGAAGGCCCGTGTGCTCTGCGCTCTGCGGCCCCTCCTGAGAGCCCGGGACCCCTGCGGCTCCTTGAGGAGACCCCGACTGTCTGCGCAGAGGAGGAGGCACCGGGGGAGGGGGGGGG
>NW_011363677.1:0-1910 GCF_000735185.1 Notothenia coriiceps | reverse complement strand
GGGGGGGGTGCACAGTCAGGCATGTGTACCTCCCTCTTCAACACTGTGTGTGTACCTCCCTCTCTAACACTGTGTGTACCTCCCTCTCTAACACTGTGTGTACCTCCCTCTCTAACCCCATTTGTGTACCTCCCTCTCTAACACCGTGTGTGTACCTCCCTCTCTAACACCGTGTGTGTACCTCCCTCTCTAACACCGTGTGTGTACCTCCCTCTCTAACACCGTGTGTGTACCTCCCTCTCTAACACCGTGTGTACCTCCCTCTCTAACACCATGTGTGTACCTCCCTCTCTAACACTGTGTGTACCTCCCTCTCTAACACTGTGTGTACCTCCCTCTCTAACACTGTGTGTACCTCCCTCTCCAATACTGTGTGTGTACCTCCCTCTCTAACACTGTGTGTACCTCCCTCTCTAACATTGTGTGTGTACCTCCCTCTCTAACACTGTGTGTACCTCCCTCTCCCGTCAGTCTCATGCAGCTCGCGGATCAGTAATGAGTGACCCGACAGTAAAACTAAACATATCTATAACCAGTTTAGGTAGTTTGAGAGGTAATTAAAATAGCTACGAGTGATATTCTAACCTGAAGTGTGTGTATTGCTCAGCTCACCGCTGCAGGTGATCATGCAGAGCTGCGTGTCGACTCGTCAGCAGCAGCTGATCTCTCTCTCCCGTCAGATTAGACTTCACTCGCGTTTATGTCCATATCGATCAGATCCAGCTAGTTCTAGCTAATGATAGGACTACCTGCTTATTAAAAGACACCTAAACAATAAGCGTCGCTATGCAATTGGGTGAGGCTACAAAGTATAGCAGCATTATGCATTTGTTTACATGCCCACCGGAACCCAGAGGCATTACTAACAGATCAACGCACAATCAACCCATACAGGACATCTCTTTCTCCACATTAAGTGTTAGACACTAGAATTGATTATTCTTGTCTTTCACATACTCTTCTTCTTATCCTTAATGTCATGCACTGAGTAAGAGCTCAAAAATAAATGTTGTTCGGTATCCCACCGTAATAATTCCTTAACTCATAAGAAGTCAAAAATACACAAGTTGGATTTCTTTGATAATTTAAACTTATTTTAAAACAACTGGAAATAAATAAATTCTGCTGACTGGGTAACTGCATACAACATGTTTCAAAGTGCCCACAACTGTTGACAATATTGGAGGGCTTCAAATACTAGACATATTGAAATATACATATTTTTACAACCTCTTCTCTGTAAACGGACGTGCAGTTCAGTCGAGGTTTCACTGAATCTTTGTAACGTGACTGAGTCATTCAGGGCCACGCTGTCATGCTGAGGACTGCATCATTGATTGTCTCTGTCATGATCTGTATGGTACAATATGTTTTCAAATACATTAACTGTAAAGTGTAAAAAACATTTAAATGTGCCGGCTGTTTTATATTTAATGGACAGGTCACTTGAAATGTTGAAGTGGTGTGATTTAATATCCTAGCATTTGGGCGGGACTGCATACTAAATGCTTTTAAAATGCCTTTCCACTTACTGTTTACAGGCAAACCCTGAATTAACATCTATTTGGGCTGTTGGCCAACGCATTTGGCAAAGGGACTTTCCAGGGGTCTACACAACAATCGCAGCCTTCCAGTGGACAGAGAACATCCTTCCAGTCATGGAGGCACTTCGAGGTAAAAATAAGGTCTTCAGTGAAGATTCAGTCTGATTCCTTTGTGTCTTTCAAGCTCCTAAGACTTTTCAACACTTGATAAACATGATATTCACACATTTGGCTATGACGAAAATGTAGCAAAATTCCATTTTGGGAAATTGATATAAATAGGATATTTGATTTCCTACACTAAAAACAGCTTAAAGGTGGGGTATGTAATTTATTTCAGAAACCCTTTTTGTTATATTCCATGGA
>NW_011363676.1:0-2027 GCF_000735185.1 Notothenia coriiceps | reverse complement strand
CAAAGTTATGTGATGAGGCCCTCTGTGTCGCAAGCGTCAACGTGGAGGGGGGGGGGTGAACTGGGGGCGCCGGAGCCTCGCAGCGGTGAAACTGTGGTGCGCTTAATTGCGCCGCATTTGCACGTAAACTGAAGTGCGCCGCATCAGATGAGGCCCCCTCCGCCAGGTACGGCACGATACGTAACGATAGAAGCTGAAATCTTTGATTGGTCCCAAAGCACCGATATTTCAATCGTACGTTACATTAGATCACGTCATGTTGCCTTACTCTTCAGTATGTCATGCTACGTCATGCTACGTCACGCTACACCACGATACGTCACGTTATGTAATGATACGCCACAATACGTCACAATACACCACGATACGTCACAATACACCACGATACGTCACGATACGTCACGATACGTCACAATTCACCACGATACGTCACGATACGTCACGATACGGCACGCTACGGCACGCTACGGCACGCTACGGCACGCTACGTCAAGTTGGAACCTGAAATATGGTATTTGACGCACAGCACCAATTTCTGATTCGTCTAGCTTCATAACATCCAGTTACGTTGCGTTAAGTTACGTTATGGTACTACATGGTTAGCATAACTTCATAGTTAAGCTTAACAAGAGCGTTGTTTGGGTTAAAACAAGTATATTTTGAAACTACCTATGTAAGATAACTAGAAGCTACGTTATGGAATAGATAATGGTTAATTATGATATGTACTTAGCCTAAGTTAGATATGTTTCAAAGCAACGTAGGTTAAGTACCCTGAGTTATACTGGATAACGTAAGTAAGTAGTACCTAGAGGCATTTGTTTAATGTATGCTACAGTGGTACCAGTTAAATAAAGACTTCATAGTAAAAGGACCCTCAAAGGACAGAGAACATTGTTTTCCTGTATATTTACACTGTATTGGTTAAAATTAGTACTTCTTCCACCTCTGATGTCTGTTTCCTCTTTCTCAGGAGATTCTTCACACATTCAGTGTCAGGAAACTGGTTCTGGATCAGTTCCACTTCTCCTTCTCTCCCCACCAGAAACAACCTCTAACCGTCGATGTTTACAGCCACACGTAGACCCAACATCCCATAATACTCACGCTGATGGAGGTGAGGAAGAGAGGAAGTGTCTCCTGGATCCAGAAGAGAAACATTTCCCTCTTCGCAGGAACAGACCCGTCCTCTCCAGACGAATCAGACCCGTCTCCTGGGATAAAACTTCCCCTCCACTCGGGTAACTAAAAAGCAATTGTGTCAAAAATAATATACACAGATAAATGGATGAAACCACAAGTTTCATTCCACAGACCATAAGACTAACACCTGAACTCTGTAAAGAACATCCATAACATTCATCTGTTTAAATTATTTATCCAATATATCATATTCCATTTACTTATATATCTACGTATATCGACTCTTCTTGCACTATTTATATTCTATTTGCATTTACTTGCACATCTCCAAACATTCTCTTAAAGATGATGGCAACTATTTTACACTTTGCAAATGTTTGACACCCTGTGAGATGCTAACAGCATTTAATTGGCTTTCACCTGCACTCTGCACAATGCTAATAATGCTAATGATGCTATCTAATCTGAAACACATTTTTTAGAGACAAAGGAAAACTGACTTCATCCAGCATGGACTCCTCCCCTCAAGAGGACAGGAAGTCGACCTGCGCCATAGGAGAGCAGGGATTGGCTGAGGGGCAGAGGGGGCGGGGCCTAATCAGCCGTGATGCCCCTCCCTCAACAGGTAGAAAATATGTGATCATTGGTGGAGGATCTAAAGCTTAGCTTTGGAAATACACAAACTTGTATATGGGTCACTAAAGAAGCATTTAGCATATTTATCTAATCAAATACAATCCAACTTTATTTATATAGCACGTGTGTGTGTGTGTGTGTGTGTGTGTGTGTGTGTGTGTGTGTGTGTGTGTGTGTGTGTGTGTGTGTGTAGTATGTAACTTACGTTACGTAGTAGACTAATACTATTAAGTAACGTTAAGTTAGTA
>NW_011363675.1:0-3220 GCF_000735185.1 Notothenia coriiceps | reverse complement strand
CAGAAAAATAAGTAGTGGATTAAAGTACTGATAGCAGAAACATGTACTTAAGTACAGTAACGAAGTATTTGTACTCCACTACTTCCCACCTCTGCTGCTTGACCTGTTAATCTATTTGCTAAGATTAACCATAACAAAGTTAAAAGGTCATATCTAGCTTGATGCAATATTTAAAGAAAAAATTCAGAAAGTCTAAGCAGCAGAAGGCGATAAATCTTTTTATAAGACCTTTCCTGCCTGATAAAAGCTTGAGTGTGTTGTAGAGGTTTTTGTGTTATGAATTGGTACTAAAGCTGAAGTTGAGATAACCCTGATAAGAAACTCTGGCGTTGTTTTCTCAGATTTTACAAAGCCCCTCGAGAGCCGCAGAACAAACACAGTCGTTTTCACAGGCTTTACACACGACAAGTAAACTGAGTTTTGTGAGGAAAATTGCCAGAGTGCTCCTTTAAATAACCTTCTTTAAATCAGGAGAGACGGTTTTGATGTAAGAATACATATTTATTGCCAGGAATACACAAATGAATGTCATGGTGATTTTGGCGATTAGGCCCCGTGGTGCGGGAGTATCATTCGGGAGGAGAGAGAGTAGTAACATAGGGTGTGTCTCACTTCTCTTATTTTTCATTTCCTCGCTCCTCGGGCTCGGTATCACCGGAAGTTGATTTGTCTGCACCATCTTGAGTAGCGTCCCAGTGGCCTTATTTTTGCCGGAGGATCGAGGAACTACTAGACCATCCTCCGGTGAAATCCTCAGACACTCGCCCCGCCCCCTTACTGTGTATCGCTCACTGATTGGACGATGCAGCGCATGCACTGATCTGGCTGCTGTCAGACGTTCAGCGGGGCGTCGTCATCACAAACGGACGTCGCTTCACGTGACGCTCCGGAGGAAAGGACGTCCCATTGCTCTTAAAACTAATTTCCCTGCTTCTCGTGGTTTCCTTGCGTCTCTCCATGCTTCCTTGGTGGGAGGGATTAGTCACAGGGAAACGAGTGAGGGACGCAAGGACTCCATTTAACCGAAGTGAGATGCAGCTATAGACATAGGAAATGAATGAGAAAAGACGGTCTTCCTGGTTGAACTTGCGCTGAGCTTCATTACACTCAATGAATGCTGTTTGTTGGCCCTCCATGTGACCTGTTATTTATCTACTGTAGCGGTCATTTGTTTGACTCAAACTGTGACTAAATACTGTGACTTTTTTATATCAGGACTATATCAATGGCAGGAAGATTTAGAGAAACAAAATCCAAATTAAAAACAACAGGGGTCAGGAGAACGAAGTCTAAGAATAAATAAAGCTTTTTTGAATTAGACAATCAAAACAAGGCGATTAAATATGTGACTAAAATATTAAATTATAATATAATCAATAAAACGTTTATGTAAGTCCGAGTCAAAGTCAAAACTAAACATTGAGAAGAGCATTTCATCGCTGCCTTTTAATTTTGTACACTTCACTATGCCTTGTAGTGATGTATTTTCTACCTGTTTTATTTAGCTTCTTTTATTTTGTATTTGTTGGCTTTTTAATGAATGTTAAATGTACCTACATGTAATTTAATAATGGGTTTCTGTTGCACTATAGGCTATCTAGGAAGTTTAGTAAACTTGCCTTGCCACAATTACCCGGAGTTTAGGACATCTAACAGCAATGTTGGTTGACTGAATCTGAAAATAACAAGGACGTTTTAACCTAAACTAAATAGAAAAACGAGTAGTTAGAGTAGTAGAAAAACAGATGTCTCCTCTCTGTTGACGTTGAGAGTGAACAGCTGTTTTCATGTGAGGACGAAGAGTAGCTTGTTGCTATATAAGGACATG
This sequence comes from Notothenia coriiceps, assembly GCF_000735185.1. Lineage (NCBI taxonomy): Eukaryota > Metazoa > Chordata > Actinopteri > Perciformes > Nototheniidae > Notothenia > Notothenia coriiceps. The sequence continues at coordinate 1,392 of NW_011363675.1, read as the reverse complement.
TTGGCTCTGAACACTCAGTCTGACTTCTGTTTTTTAATCTACAACAAACAGTTATGACTTAATTTTTAATTTGACCTTTATTTAACCAGAATAGGTCTCTCATTGAGATTAAAAAAAAGTCCTGGCCAAAGAACAGCACAGTTACAGACAGTTTTACAGTTACAGACAATTAAAAAACACACAATCACAACACAGTCATACACCAAGTTTAGCCAAAGCATTTACAGACACAGCGGCCTGCTTCAAGGTCAGTTAAAGGTGGGGTATGTAAATTGGAGAAACCAGCTCGAGTGCGCTAGAATTTGAAAGTACACAACCGGAAGAAATCTGCCTCTTCCTTCAGACTTCCCGACAGAGCACCTCCTCCAACACACAGACCGCGCACATGACCAATGAGGGCACGAGATAAGTTTGTGCACAGATGGAAGGCTGACAGGCAGGTAGGCCATCCAGTTACTTTAGCCGGGCCGGCTCAGATGATTGGTCGTGCTTTTTACAGTACTACGGCTTCCACAGATGATATATTTCAAAAGTATTTATTGTCAAAGCATTTAATATATTCAATGCTATCGGGATGTTAAGAGCATTCCATGGAATATAACAACAAGTGTTTCTGAAATAAATGACATGCCCCACCTTTAAAGTTGCTTTGAGTGTGTTTAATGAAACCAGCTAGCTGAGTTTCAGCTCAGTTTGAAGCAGTTTCCAAGCTTGAGGGGCAGCGTAACTGAACGCCCTTTCCCCCAGTTCAGTACGGACCTTTGGTACAGTTAAAAGGAAAAAGTTCTCGGAGCAAAGCCGATAGGATCCTGTGCATTTTTTATTTATGTACATCCTTAGATAAGGGGGAAGAGCACCAAGAATAGCCTTATATATAAGGATGTGCCAATGTTTCAGTCTACGCGTGGTCAGGGAAGACCATCCAACACGAGTGTATAGATTGCAGTGGTGTGTCAAGGTTTTGAGGTTTGTGATGAATCTCAGTGCACCGTGGTAGACGGTGTCCAGCGAGTGAAGGCACTGAGAAGATGCATTCATATAAACCACATCTCCATAATCCAGCACAGACAGAAAGGTTGCAGACACTAGTCTCTTTTTGGCCTCATCGGAAAAACAGGACTTGTTTCTAAAGAGAGAACCTAATTGTATTCTTGATTTTTTTCAAGGGTTCCACAATGTGTGGTTTAAAAGAAAGAGAATTGTCAATTATAAATCCAAGATACTTATACTGCAACACAATTTGAAAGATAACAGTGTTTTCTTTTTACACTGGAGCTAAGTTGGCTCTACTTGCAGGGATAGCAAAAGTACACACATCCTTTACTCAAGTAGAAGTACAGATACTCGTGTTTAAAAATACTCTGGTAGAAGTACTGACTAAACTTCTTTACT
>NW_011363674.1:0-3242 GCF_000735185.1 Notothenia coriiceps | reverse complement strand
ATCCTCACATATGAATCACAGCAAAACCCTTTATATGATCTCTTCAGCACTATTTTCGGTCCTGCTTTTGGGACTTTGGCTTTCCTACATATTGCTTCAAGGTTATGATCGCTGAAGCCAATTGGTACTGATACCGCTTTTGAGCACAGTTCACTTGCGTTTGTGTATATGTGATCAATGCATTTGGATGATGTTACTCCAGAGCTATTGGTAATTACCCTGGTTGGTTGACTGATCATCTGATCTAGGTTACATGCATTTGTTACCGTCATCAATTTGTTTTTCAATGAACAGTCTGATGACAGAAAGTCAATATTCATGTCACCCAATAAATATATCTCCCTGTTTTCATCACATGCCTTCTCAATCATTTCACACAATTTATCTAGATAATTACTATCAGAGCTTGGTGGTCTATAGCAACATCCCAGCAACATAGGTTTTAAATGGGGCAGGTGAACCTGCAGCCATACCATCTCTACCTCACTTAACATCAAATCCTCCCTATACTTCACAGGAATGTGACTTTGTACATAAAAAGCCACTCCTCCCCCATTGCAGTTTCTATTCTTTCTGTAAAAATTGCGGAGGATGAACAATTAGTCTGTCGTACCTAATGTAAGCAATGTTCCCTTTGCTCCTTTCGGCCTTCATGGCAGGAATGAGTTCCTTTCTCTTCTGGCGTACCGCTTCAGGATAATCCTCGTTGAGGAAGATGTTCGTTCCTTTCAACGTGTTTCGTCTCCCCATCACCGCCGTCTTGTCCTTGAAACGCAGGAACTTCACAACAATCTGCCTAGGCTTGTCTGCGCCCCTGCCGTTTCCCATTCGATGTGCCCTCTCCACCTCGATCCTCTCCTCATCCATCTGTAGTTCTGTTCTGAGCAGCTCCCGGACCTTGTACTACGATTCCTCCCAACTCTCCCCTGGAGACTCTGGGATTCCATCAATAATTAAGTTATTGCGTTTCGATTGGCCCTCTAGATAGTCTGATTTTCCACTCATTGTCATAACAGATTCACGCACAGTACTAATGTCTGTGCGTGCTTCTTGGCTCTTCTTCTTCAACTCCTTAAAAGTCTCTTTTAGTTCATCCACTTCTTTTTGGGAGAACTGTAGACTGTTCTTAAGGTCCTGAGCCTCCCTATTCATATCATCCATTCTCTTGTTGGTGGAATCAACCAAGATTTGGATGAAACTTTTAAAATTGTTTTCTTGCTGCGTTAGTAGCTGCCCGTATACATATAAAGCAGTTTCATTTACCTGCAGCTCCCTCCTGATAACAGGAAATAACACTTAGCACTGCTTTTCTTTTACGCATCATGAAAGGCTTTCCCCAGCATAAGTATTAACTTGGCAATCATTATAATGTATTTAATGTCTTTTAGAATAATTAAACAATCAGCTTTTGGATTGGTTTGCTAGAAGCCTGGCTTTCACTGCTTTCAGTCAGCATTTCACAACAAAAGCCCTGGACATATACTGTACATGGGATCACTGCCTATCAGAGAGCACTTAGTGGCAAAAAAACTAAATAGCTAGAGGAGCTTATCCCCAAGTAGGCTTCGGATAGTAGCCAGGCAGCTAGCGGTAGCCATGTTGCAAACAATGATGTAGAGTGATCTTCTTGTTTAAATAGAATCAACAGACAGAAAGGATGTTGTTTCTCTTTTGGGCATTTTGTTGATAAAAAATGCAGAGCAATATAGATCTGAGGAAAACAGAAAGAAATTCTGAGATATACGAGTTAGGTATTTACTGACATATTTTATGTTGAAGATCAAATGTGAATATCTCTTCTGGCTGTGTTAATCACACAGATATTATTTCCGACATCTAACCACAAACAAAACAAAAAATGTTGACTTTGAGAAAAGGGAAACGGAAGTGTTAATTGGCTCACCCATTAACGAGTGTTAGGACTCCTTCCTGCACCACTCTATACTAGCAGGTTAAAGGTATACATTTCGGCTTTCTGTCATAGTAAGTGGACCCTTGACCTGTAGTTTATACATGGAAACATTTTTTACGTATGGTTTGTCACTTTGGAAGTGTCAACACCACGCTAGTACTCTAAATGCTGTGAGAGTTATCTCTGTATGGATTAATGTCTTTCCTTTATGAAACAAAGAACAGTAAAAGCTACATTATGGAAGATACATTGCTACTAAAAGATCAAGCACTCATTGTGTCAATCTTAATGATTGCTCCGGTTAAATGGATGTAAAAGAGGAGACGGATGTTATCACTGGGTGAATCCCAAGGCATCTTTAATTGTCAGTCTGGAACAAAATGAGTCCCTGTCCTAATTTATCTGACTTAATTTATCAACACTCTGCCTTCCTATTCACACGGGAGCTCACTGCAGCAGCCGTTGTATTGCTTTCTGCCTACACACCACTTTTAATGCTAATGCATCTTGAAGTTTGACAAGTTGCTTTTCTCCTGCTACATTTCAGCACTGATCAGAGTAAACCATTATATTGTCCATTGACTTCCAAAAAGCAGATCTAAGGCACGCTGAGAAGGGTACAATCAAACAGTAAAGACGGACAGCGATCAGACAGCTGGCTGCTGTCTCCTACTCACTCTTTTCTACATTCTCTCATATTTTTTCTTCCTGTCTGAGGCTCCTCTCATCCCATTGCTGCTATCAATTAGCGTAGCAGCCGGAGCTGATGATATTTCGTTTGATGGTAAGCAGTAATTTCATATTTGAAGGAATGCTGGGCTTTTCAAGAGGACAAAGTGAACATTTTCTAATGACAGTTTTTATGCATCTCAGCAATGTTTCCATCCGACAACACAAAGTGCTCTCTGGAAATAGCAAAGTAAATGGCATGTTGAAAGTAACTTAATGTTTCAGCCTTACTTTTATGTTTTTTTTTAATCTACATTGAATTCAACAGCTCAACCAACACATGAGTTATGCGACACAGATTCAGTATCTCAGTGTGATGACACTGGGCCTACACCCTCAGTATTCTTTTTTTGATGAAATTCCCGGGAGGATGTAAAATAAGTCCCGCAAAAAGAATGGAAACCACCTCTCAGAGCTGCATTAAATAATACACACTCAATAAGAGGAAACAGACGTTCAATGGTTGGTTCACCAAAATAAAAAATAAATGTCCCCCCCAGGTGTTTAAGATATTTATCTGGGAGATTTCTGCCCTGTAGTCATTGGAACATTGTTTTTCTTGAAGAAATGTTGGCATTGAACGTTTGTAAAGTGCTTTTAA
>NW_011363673.1:0-3423 GCF_000735185.1 Notothenia coriiceps | reverse complement strand
AGAGTGAATGGAGACAGAAAATAAATCTAGATTTGGCTTTTAGTGCATTTTACAACTTTAAGGATCTAATGATTATAATAAGGGCTATACAATAGTTCATAGTGGGTAGTTTATTTAGTTTAAAAAAAATGATCCACTGATTTACAGACGTCTCTTTCCCAATGTTAGTCAATGGGAAAAAGTCTTTCTGGGCCCAGTGACGTCACGGACTGATACGGAAATTGTAGTACCGCCGTTTGGACACAACGAATATTTTCATCAGAGTCCGGTGCACTTCGTGGGGATTTGATTGTAGGCTATTTGGCTAGCAGGACGTGAATCATACATTTAGGTAGATTTTCATTTTGTTTAGTTTACAATATAGTAACCGGCCAGCTAGTGTTAGCTAACCCATAGCTTCTTGCTAACTTAGCTAATAGTCAAGAAACGCTGTGTAAGTCCTCTGCATTTTGAATTTATATCACATTCTTTCTGTCTATTGAGCAGGCAAGCTTAAAATATAAGAGGTCATCTTACAACTTTTCAACTGTGACTCTTTCTCACAACAAGTAAATTAGCCGGCTGGGTTCCTTGCTCATCTAGTGTGACAAATCATCATCATTATCGTTTAGCTTATATTTTGTCCATGGAACATGCAATTGTTTTTGATTTGTTCACATTAAACATAAAGCTATTGATTGATTTGTATTGTACACTGAGAGCCAGTTATCACTTTTATCTGCCATCTTCACATGTTTGCAGTTTGCATTAATGACATGTACCGTTTCTCAATCCAGCTTGATAAAACAATCTTCAGGGAATCCTTCAAATGTCTTCAAATCATTGGCAGTTGTTGTCAAAGGGTAAGTGGGGTATTTTGCAAATCATTTAAATAATATCATGATGCAAAACTCTCAAATGGGAAGCATCAATAGAGGGCACAACCTGCAGCTAACCATATGTTATAAAATCACTTTGTTTTGGCTGAATAAAACATGAGATTTAAGTGGACAGAAAATCATGGAGTCAAAAAACTCTTAAAGGGCAATTTCTGGCGTTATGTGTCAGAGGATTTTTCCGAGTTACGTCAGAGGAGCGCCAAACATGTAAATGTAATGTCTTGGGGTCGGAAACAGCATTACCAATAGATCTGTTGCTTGTCAAACCACTCTGTCTGCCTTATAATTATATATCTTACTGAATGATTAAAGCTTAAATGGCACGATCAAGTTAAAAAAAAGTGTCTCAGGTCACTGAGTTACATGCATTTCTAACCTCTGACAGGGGGTTTAGTTATATTTCTGCAGCCGCTTAGAAACTAAAACTTCATATCCTCATAAGTAAATGGTTGATATGTTGCTTGCAATATTTATTTGTATCAAATTAGAAAGTGTAATGAAAAATTTCCATTTATCAGTCTTAAAGGTCATACAGTAGTAATGGCCTACAGTTGCCAATTTAGCCCAACAACTCTAAAATCAATTATGACATAAAATACAAAGATATCTTGGGACACAGCTAAAATGTCTGTCTTAGAGTGGAGATCATGTCATGTAATATCATTTGAAGACAATAAGGAAAAAAGAACAACAACAGCAATGTCTCTTTTTGACAACAATCTGCTGCCCTGGATAATCCCTATCGGATTACTGATGTGTTTACTTTGGAACTGCCAAAGAAATGCTGTGAAAACTTTTGACAGCATGTGATTTAGTGAGGAGCTTAAGGATAGCACAAGCAGGGCATCAACCCCTGAAAGTCAAGCTATAACAAATGATAGAATTTCACCCTCTTTCATACAGGTTTGGCACACAACACCAATACACTCTGTATTTTCCCAGAGAGAAGCAGCCAGGCAACAGCATGGCTTTTAACAACACTCTGAGTACAGGACATCGTTCCAAATGACAAAGGTGAATATGTTGGACTTTATTCAAAAACTCTCATTCTCCAAAATGAAAGGTTTGTGGAGTCTGGCCGGGCCTGCGATGAACTACAGGCAGGGATCCAGACACTATGTGAATAACAACTAATGAACTTTCAATATCAATTGACAATGTATTATTCATGGGATATTTATTGGAAAACTTCTACATCTCACTATATTGAGTTTGACTTTTTTATTCAGTTATGTTCATTCTTGTATGAATACTTTGACTGAATATTTCGTGACAACAATCATCTCCAGGGTATTTTAGAGCCTCCTGACAGCTTTTGGGACCTTGGCGTTTATAAGATGTCACTCCAGTTAGATGTGCTTGGTACATTTACGTTGATGCAGCACTTGCTGGGTTGCATTTGTCACCTATTTCGCGCTGACACACAATCTATTTATTTAGCAAGTTGACAGCAAATGCACATACGTTTAGGTGATGCACTGACTGTGATGTTGGGCAGTAGATAATGTAGTTCCCAAATACCACTTTGTTTGTGATTGAAGAAAGATGTTCTGTCAGTATAAGTATTTTAAAATGATTGTACTTTTTAAAATGATATTGTTTAAATTCACTAACACATTAAGTACGAGAAGACAGCATTTTTTCTTATGGTTGCACACATTAAAAACACCTACCTTGAACGCCCACTGACTAACTGTTTTAAGGGCACAGGTGAAGTTGATACAAAATGTAGACTGCTGGGCCATCAAGGCACCATACTATTTTCATTATTTCACCAAAGCTCTATACTTGCCCTTTCCTTAAAGGGGACCCGACCTATCATGCAAAATGTACTTTGTGATGTATTTTATACATAAATACAGTTGGGCAAAAAAGTATTTAGTCAGCTACCAATTGTGCAAGTTCTCCCACTTATAAAGATGAGAGGCCTGTAATTTTCATCCTACACTTCAACTATGAGAGACAAAATGAGAAAAGAAAATCCAGAAAATCACATTGTCTGATTTTTAAAGAATTTATTTGCAAATTATGGTGGAAAATAAGTATTTGGTCAATAACAAAAGTTCATCTCAATACTTTGTTATATACCCTTTGTTGGCAATGCCAGTGTTGGGACTAACGCGTTACAAACTACTGTAACGCAACTACTTTTTGCGGTAGCTAATAGCGTTACTAGTTATCTATTCCCACTAAGTAACGCCGTTATAGTTACTGTGATTTGAATGGGTGCGTTACTGCGTTACATTATGTGATCCAACTGAACCGAATCTCCCTGCGGATGTAACTTACAGGCGAATACAGTGATGTCCTCTCACAGTACCATGGAAAAGTGAAAGTGACCAGAGAGGAGTGATGATTGGTTAACACGGGGTAAGATTTCAGGGTAAGCCAATCAGAGACAGAGTTGGGTGGGTCTTGGCTTACGGGGAAAATACACAGACACACAAACACTAGGCTTGTTTGAGACAAGCGAGACCTGGGTTATGGCTAGAAAGGATCCGTCTTGTGTAAATATGACGTCACGTTCTCGTTGTAACTCTCGTTG
>NW_011363672.1:0-4576 GCF_000735185.1 Notothenia coriiceps | reverse complement strand
CTCTAACAACAACAATACACACACACACACACACACACACACACACACACACACACACACACACACACACACACACACAACAACACAGACACACACACACCACACACACACACACACACACACACACACACACACACACACACACACACACACACACACACACACACACACACACACACACACACACACACACGCAACTTTAAAGGTCCCATGTCATGGCCATTTCTACTGATCATAATTCCATTGTTGAGGTATACTAGAATAGATGTATATTGTTCAATGTTCCAAAATCACATTGATTTCTCATACAGCATCTCTGTATAGTAGGCTATGTGTATTCACTCTGTCCGGCTTGTTGGAGCTCCTGCCTCCCCCCGGCCCCCCTCCCTGTGAGCCCACTGTGCTCTGATTGGTCAGCTCGCCCACTATGTTCTGATGAGTCAACCACTGTTACAGCGGAACATCAGTGATTATGTGTTACAATTGTTTGCAACCAGAAAATGACACCAGTAATGACAAACAGATGAGAATGCAGCGTGGGGTCTGGGTGCCGTGATGGCGGGACGTTGTGCGGCTCGCTGCTGCGAGGAGCGGACAGTGTGAGCTGGGTTCATTTCCTGCTTGCTGCGTGGGGTCTGCGAGACAGTGAGGCATCACGAATGGACGCGGGAAGGGGGGGATGCTGAGGGGGCTGCAGCATCCCCATCTGCGAGGGTCCACTAGCAACCAGCTGCAACCCCCCGCACCCCCAAACGCGGTGCACCTACAGTGTAAGCGCGCCACAGTTTTGCCGCTGAGAGAGTGTGTGGTATGGGCACGTCACTGTACCCAGGAAGAAAACAATGGAAAAAGATAAATCTCCAACGAGGCGTTCTGGTCCAGACAGGTCTTTTCTATGTTAGAGTTTTACTCGCTACAGGGTGTACTTTGTGACTTTGCAGACCGTTTATATGCATAAAAACCTTCATAACACACAAGGGGACGGGTAATAACCTATGGTAATAACCGGAAAAGCATGACACTGGACCTTTAAGAGAACAATATTTACATAAGAGGCCAAAGCCCTTTGTTGTAATTACTTTAATTACATTTTTACATTTCAATATATTTGTTATATGTTGTATTTATGATATAATTGATGATTTAAATATCCAAGCCATGTTGTTTTGTCAAATCCTTCAAATAAAAAAAAATGTTATTAAAAAAAACGAAGAACAAGCTGACGGAAGTGGCGTAATGTTGTTGACGCGAGGTGTATGCTGGGAAAGTTTTGATCGTTCGCCATTTTCCTGTTAGAAAGAGAGAGGGAGAGCCTGAAAGGTTGTAGCCTCGTAGCTACCAACATTACCAGGTACATTAACGTTAGCTCTTCACTGGGTAAGAAACAGTATTATGGGATTCTCTTTTAGAAACTGATGTTTTTGGCGCCCCAACCCTCAGTTGCGTTTACTGACCCAAATGGCCTAAATACTGTTTTGTTGCACGGAGAGATGTTTCTATAACTCAGTGAAGCAAAGTGCGACGGGATGGATGCTCTGCACCTGGTTCATCCACAGCTTCATCCAGGCATTTAAATACCCTTCATAGTGATAGTGAGCCTTTAATGTCAGCCGTGTAGCATTAGCTCGGACAGCTAACATTAGCTAGTTTCGCCACTGTGCGTTTTTGGCATCCAGCTGCGAAGACAGCTGTCAAATAGGTTAGCGTTAAGACCAGATATGTCACTGTCTGTCAATCTGCACAATATATCGTCAAGTCATAAGAGAGGCGATAACAGCGACTTTAACATGCATATTTTACAATTTCCGAGTTGTGCTGCTGGTGAAATGTAGTTGCTCGTTTAATTTAATAACGAGGAAGTGAAGTGCACATTTTCTGGTTGTTGAACCAACAATGCTACCATTTCAGCTCCAAACGTTGCTTCAAATGGCATAGCTGCTTCTTTATAATATATTGCTTATCCACATTTCGAGATTTCTTAAATGCCAGTTCATCTTTTTGTTGTTTCCCTCTATAAGCTGTGACTCTTGGTGTGACACCTGCCTGTGACTGACCGAGTGTGTCAGGGTCCTGTTGACCAGAAGTATTATCTTGGTCTTGTCATTCAGTTAGCACACATTAACATTAGGTTGCTGTGGTTCATTTGCACAATAGGCCTTGTAAATGAAAAACATTGACAATATCACACTGTCAGGAGATGTATTTATCTTCCCTGCCATACAGACATGTTTATCTGTAGGCTGTGTTTAGCAAAGTGACACATTTGCTACTGAATGGTTTTCTTCTGGACTTGTGATCGGCCCTATGTCAGACTTAATGAGGAAGGACAACTTCTATTCATCTCATTTAGTTTGTATTTTAATAGTGTGTATGCTTATCCACCTGCAGATGTATCGTACCTAGTTGATGCATTCATTATAAAGTGCCTATAAGATGAATGTTTAAATAAATGTTATAATTGAATAACAACAAACTAAGTATCTGCAAGGCCCCTACACTGTTTCTCTGTTAAGACAATTTCTATGATAGCCTCAGCTGTGCAGGGGCGCTGTTTGTGGTTCTTAACATCATTTGCTGTAGCAGGTGTCCTTGATATTTACTGCCGGTTTTTGTTTCTCTTCAGACAAGATGGCGAGTCCGGGGAAAGACACGTTCAGGATGAAGAGCTATAAGAACAAGGCCTTGATTCCTCAGGAGATGCGTCGAAGGAGAGAGGAGGAAGGAATACAGCTACGCAAGCAGAAAAGAGAGGAGCAGGTAAACACACTTCTTAAACCTCCTGATCACTAAACCTGTTCCTGGCACATTATCCCCAGCACAGTCGTCGCAACAACAACACTTCACATCAAATCAGCATCAAGGTCGAGGGTCTGTATGTATGATGGTATTGTGGGGGTTTCTAAATGACCTAAGTAACACCCTCAGGTTCCTCTCAGCTGTTGCTTTATGGTGTTTGAAACACGTTGGACCGCAGTTTAACAGATTCAAATGCTTATTGTTGTTATTTATAGTAAACCTCTTTGATTTAAGTCTTCTGCCAAAAGTTTAAAATATAATTGTCAATAGAAAGCATTACAAAAAAAACTGCACAATAACAAAACAATCATAAAATAAAAAACATAATAAAAGTGGCAACAATACATACAGTATTACAGAGACGACTATCCTTTGTTTGTTTGTGCTTCTTTACACTACCAGAACAACAACCCCTGTGTTCCATTCCGTTTTCTTCTCACTCTCTATTTTCTCTTTTCTGATTATTATTATTTATGTATTTACGCTATTTTAGCGTCATTTCAATAGATTATCTGTCAACCAAACTCTACTATCAATACTTTGTGTCTTCAAATAATGAATGATAATAATACAAAAAAGAGCAATAAGATAAACAAGTGAAACTATTAAAAAAGGCCAATGTGTTGTGGTGAAAAGTATTTTCAAATGTGTCTTAAAGAGGAGATTACAGCAGAAACAAAAGGTTCTAAAAAGGGTCTACTGTGATAAATCTCCTGTGCACCTTTCTTTTGTGCGTGGGCGTTGGATCGTTCATCAAGCCAACATGCTATACATATGAGGTGCTGGTTAACCATGTGACGGTGACTGTGTGCCCACAGCTGTACAAGAGGAGGAATGTGTGTGTTCCTTCAAGTGATGAATCCATGCTGGAGTGTCCGATCCAGGATCCAGACGTCAGCTCCACAGTGCCTGCTGCCGGGGCAAGTGCTGCTTCTCTCTTCAGTTTCCACCTTATATTAAAAGCTACAGCTATCTGAGCATGATCATCATTTTGAATATCCCTCTAATGTGAACAGGAGGGGGTCATCACTCCAGATATGATTCAAATGATCTTCTCTGACGACCCAGACCAGCAGCTCATTGCTACACAGAAATTTAGGAAATTACTCTCCAAAGGTTGGTGTTGCATCTCAGAATGACTTTATTGCTATCATTCATGGATTTCATCTGCCACCGCTTCATATAGTATCTGTTGTAGCACACTGTAAATCCTTCATATAATACATGAAGGGTCTCTCCAAAATACCACCTCAATGTCCACTATATTTCAAACTGTAGTTAGTAATGAAAAATGGATGTAAGGCAAGCACTCTTGATATTTTAGAGGATCAACATAAAATGGAAGATTTACCAAAACCCATAAGGCCAATTTGATCACTGTCCGATAATAAAACAATGATGACTGTACACAGTTTTCCTTGCATAGGGTTCAATCACTTTGCTGTTATACATAATCGTTTGTGCTAATATGTGACCTGCTCTATCGAAATCAGTTGCATTGACCCGAAGACACATTTTGAGTTGTATACACTGTTGGAAAGAGGAGATTCCTAGCTTTCTAATGATATCAGGATTGTTTTTGTACTCCAAATATTAAGCGAAATATGTCACATTATATAATGACTGTCACCGAGTCATCATTTTGAGAAAAAGGCCTTCAAAGTTTCCTCTTCTCTGGAATCCATCGATCTGATTGATTATTAGCGGAGCAAATGATCAAAATACTACGGAGGGAAGATATTTTCGTTTGGATTACTGGTCTGGGGGAAGCTCGCGAGTG
>NW_011363671.1:0-44717 GCF_000735185.1 Notothenia coriiceps | reverse complement strand
CCTGTTGGCCACCAGATGGTGGCACCTGACCAGGAATGAGCTTCACTTCAGCCACAATACCTCGACTCCCTTTTTTTTAATTCTCACATAAGCTTTTTCCAAACTTTCTCATCTATTTTTCTGTTCTTTTACACCAAAACAACGTAACAAGTCTTGGTAATTTAGCAATGTATTACATTACATGTCACTTGTTAGACACTTATATCCAAAGCGACTTACATACTCAATACTGTGCAACCCCAAAGGAGCAATTTGGGGTGAAGTGTCTTGCCCAGAGACACAACGACATACTGACTGCAGTCAGTGGGGTTTGAACCTGAACCCTGATCACAACACCAACGTACAACCCACTGCACCACATGCCTCCCTGTAAAAACAGTGATGCAAATTAGTCGCTTTTCGGCGCCTCCCGCTTTTTTAACGCTGCTTTGGGTGACTTGTGTTATTCGTGGAGAACCGAAGAGTTTTCGTTTTGGGGGGGGGGTCCGTGCCGTCCGTTAGTCCGTCCGACTGACGGACAACTTCTCACTTCAAAAAAGAAGAAGAAATCTAGATCGCAAAATAATTAAACAAGCGAGTGCCTGTTTTTCCTGGCCAAGGACAGGTTCCTTGAACACATCACGAGCGTAACGTGTCTTCACCATGTCTTCACGTGGTTATGTCTCGTCTGAAAGGAGTGTAGACGAGACTAGAGTGCTGACGGAGAGCACCGGAACGCCGCTCCAGCTCTTCAAATATTGCAGTACCCATAAGGAGCCATGCCGCAGTGTTTGCGTGGCTGTGTCTTTAGTTGTAAGCACAGTGGCGATCTGTTGTTATTAGCATCTGGTTAGCTAGCTATGCTAACGAATTTAAAGAGCTTTTCTACAACCAGGTGGAAGAGAGCTCTCTCCTGAGAGGCTCAAATAACCTCAGCTCAGTGAGGTTAAGGCACACCTTGATATGATCATTATAGTTATTAATGAGACATTAGAGACTAAATGAAAAACAGGTATAAAATACTATATGACGGTCACAAAAAAGTTGTTTAAAATAACAAGAATAGAGTTTAAAAGGGGAGCGATTTGTAAAATATCCAAAAAGAAAATCTGCTTACATTTCTGTTTCCAATGGGTGTTGAAAGATGTATCCATAGATCTCCTCATGTTGCTCTCAAAGTGCACCAGATTGATGCTTTTAACTTCAATATTTTAAATCATGTTCACATGGATTCTAAATACATTTGCACACATCTTGTGTCCATATCTTTCTGTTTTGGTGGTCATGCCACAACCGTGCACGTGCATGCATACGTGAGTCATGGTGAGATCTCTGGATTAAGAGGTTGCTTTTTCTTTGCACAACATGAAAGAAAGGCCAAATGAATTGGCTGTGATTTTAGTTTTTTTAAGCAGAGGTTGAGTTCAATAATTTGTACGGCCCTCGGAGGACGTTCCCCAACCCTGCTGTAAATAATAATAAAAACCCTTGATTTATAACTTAACATCTCTGTCTCCTATTTATCTGAGTATATTATAAAGAATAGCCAGTTAATTGAAGCATTATAGCACAGGCCTTTGTCAGATGGTATATTACGCTGTTTTTCTTCTGCTTCGAATAGTTCTCTCTTTTTTCACCATACCTGTGTTTGCATCACTGACCTATAATATATCTATATGATGTCAAGAGTTACATTTAGGTGCACAGTGCTGTCTCTTGACTTGCAAACTATTTTACCAAACAAGCTAACGCTAGCTGGGTAAATATGCCGCTCTTTGTATCAAAACAAAACTTACCTTCTTATATATCGACTTTTTCCACTTCGATCAACTTTGTTTCCTCCGGCTTCAATTTGCAGCACTCTTGTTCGTTCTCTCTATGTCTGGTCAGACATCAATCTGTTCCACGTATCGCGCCCCCTAGAGGCCTGGAGCACTTCCGGAATGTTTTTTTTATGTATGTGTTTTGGGATTTGTACGTGCTTTGGACTTTGCATATCGTTTTGGTATTTGCAGCGTCTTTTTTTTGTGTTTGTTTTCGGGGTTTGTGTGTTGTATTTAGTTTGCATCATTTCTGTAAATGCAGCGTTTTTTGGTTGTATTTGTTTTCAGGATTTGTTTGTTTTTCATTTCAGGATTTGCAGCTGTTTCCTGCTAATGTATGTGTTTTTGGCCGTTGTTCCGCGTTTGCACCTGCCGGCCACCGTAGATATGGCATCACAGAACGATATCAATTATTCTGAGAGCATTAGTTTTTGTTTGTAGAGATATTAGCCAGAGTCCCTGTACCTACCTACTATGTACTGTGTTTAAAAGGATGCAAGTTATGTAATCACAAGCACTGAGGCAAATGTAACATTTGTGATATTGGGCTATATAAATAAACATTGATTGATTGACAAGACAATGTAATTAAAGTAAGTTACTTGGAGAGAGTAGACCAAGATGCATGACAACAAGTAGATTCCCTCTAATCCTGCTGACTGACAATCAAATGTAAAACAAGACCAACCTTATTTAAGGAGGTTAGAAAGATTCAGACTCATGTCTGATTCTAGAAGTACTACAAACTGAGCTGTTTTGCAGGTTGGGAAAATAAATTATTTATATTTCAC
Source organism: Notothenia coriiceps (assembly GCF_000735185.1). NCBI lineage: Eukaryota > Metazoa > Chordata > Actinopteri > Perciformes > Nototheniidae > Notothenia > Notothenia coriiceps. Next base: position 42,124 of record NW_011363671.1, on the reverse strand, counting down.
ATGTTATATATTGTAAACTGTGTATTTTGCTTCCCTGTAGAGCTGGACAGTCCTGAGGAGCTGGAGAGGAAGAGAATCTGCCGCATCATCACCAAGGACTTCCCACAGTACTTTGCTGTTGTGTCTCGAATCCGGCAGGAGACCAATCAGATGGGACCAGAGGGCGGAACTCTGTGCAGCCGCAGCGTCCCATTGGTTCAAGCTTCCTTCCCTGAGGGGGCGCTAACCAAGAAGATAAAAGTTGGACTGCAGGTGAGTTCAAATTCAACTTTAATGTCAATTTGTCTGTGGGTTTGTACAGACAGAGAGATCGAAATAACGTTTCCAACAATCTTGAATACTAAAATACAATAATACAAATATACAAATACATATGTATAAATATGTATATCCTCTATATCAGGGGTTCCCAAAGTGTGGGAAGGTGAGCCTCCCCTCAGAGAACATAATCACAGCCGTGCCCCCTCTCCCAATTATTATTGCTATTATTATTATTATTATTGTTGTTGTTGCTATAATGCAGGGGTATTCAATTGCATTTCAAAGAGGTCCAGTAAGAGAAAATGTCATAGAATGCTCTGTTTTCGCTACCTTTCTCTTTTTTGATTGGCTGAGCGTCACCTCCTTAAAACATTAAACAATAGCTTTTTTAAACCTCTTTATCTTTATGTTTTATACATGTTGAGGTTAAGGATGGCAGCTTCCTCATACGTTGCACTCGGAGAGAAATAGGTTCGACGGAGATGTCTTTAGCAGCAGGGAGGAGTAACGTTTCACCAATGTTGTGAGGTTTACCTGCCTTAGCTATCCTTAACGCCTCTCGGTATGATGCTTCGGTTGCCTTTGTATTCACAGTGCTAAATGTGTCAATGACATTTTTCTGTGACTGCAATTCCTTGAGCTTCCGGTCAAAAAACTCCTGTGGCTTGGTCACCAAACATGGGTGTTTCGTCTCAATATGACGCCGGAGTTTACATGGTCTCATACTGTCATTAGCAGGTACCTCGTTGCAGATAACACACTGTAGCAGTGGAGTGTCATCAGGACCGGTCCATGAAAATCCTAGCTTCAAATAATCATTTTCATACTTCATCCGTTTTCTGACAGACGCTGTCTCCTCTCTCACTTTAGGTAACTTCACTAAAAATCTATCCATATTTTGCCGCTCGCATACATTTAGCTGAAGTTAACTACATTTCACTTCTTCTTCTTTTTGGCGGCTGCGCCTCCCTTGAAGCTCTCTGACGCCCCCCAGGGGAGGCGTGCCTCACACTTTGGGAACCCCTGCTCAATATATACAATCAACAGACACATGTTAATGTGTGCATATGTGTACCCATATGCACACATTAAGATAAAACACAACAATATATACAAAATAACAGTCTTTGGATTAGTTTACATTTTTTCTCTAAGTCCAGTGTCAATTGTCCTTGTTAGTTTTAATCAGTGTTTTTTGTTTTATATATAGTTTAAGTTAGCTTAAATTCTGGGCATTTTAGTCTTAAATAAGTAAAAAATACCTATATCAGTTTGTCTTTCACTCAGAAGCTTTAAACAAACAAACACAAACATTAAACACACATTACTTAATCCCCTCTCTCCCAGGCCCAGCCGGCACCCGACGACACTGTGAAGAAAATCCTCGGTAACCGGGCAACCTTCAGCCCCATCGTTACCGTGGAGCCCAGAAGAAGGAAGTTCCACAAACCCATCACCATGACAATCCCAGTCCCGCCTCTTTCAGGGGAGGGGCTTACCAACGGCTACAAAGGAGACTGTACGCCATGTCTCCGCCTTCTCTGCAGCATCACAGGTGTGTGTGATAGTACTTGTACGGCTATCTTTGTGAGGACCATTGATTTTTGAATTGAATTTGTGATTTTACATTTTTTTGGGATATTTTGGCCTGTCTTTACTCATTTCATTTGTTAAATAGGAAAACTAAATTTGACATACATTTACAATAATAATGCATAGCTTAATAAGTTTAATACAAATGTCTGGAGGGGACCTTTATTTTATTTTAATTTTTTTACACTGACTGTAAACCTGTTAATAGTTCTTGCATGGTCTACATTTCTTTTTGCAACTTATCGATTACTTTTGTTCTTTACATGTTGTTTTATTTGCAGTCTTTCCTACTTTGAACTGCAACGGCACATACAATAAAAACTGTTACATCTTAACTTAACTAGAAAATAGCTTGTCAAAAGAATATATGATGACGAAAAATGAATCAAACTCTTTCTATTCATCTTCCAGGTGGTACGTCCCCTGCACAGTGGGAAGACATCACTGGCACCACTCCTCTCACTTTCGTCAATGACTGCGTCTCCTTCACCACTAATGTTTCTGCAAGGTGAGACACTGACTACATGCTCACGCTTTTACTCTTTTCCATCTGTTGTATTAACATCTGTGTCTAAAATCATTTTATTTTCCATTTGTGCAGGTTCTGGTTAGCTGACTGCCACCAGATCCCAGAGACGGTGGGCTTGGCCATGCAGCTATACAGGGAGCTCATCTGCGTGCCCTACATGGCCAAGTTTGTGGTGTTTGCTAAGACCAACGACCCAATGGAGTCCAGACTGAGGTGCTTCTGTATGACAGACGACAAGGTGGATAAGACCCTGGAGCAGCAGGAGAACTTTGAGGAGGTGGCCAGGAGCAAGGACATAGAGGTAAATACAAAAATGATGGTATTATAAATTATTTTAACCCTTTAATAAAATGATTTTAGTGATTACTACATTATTTTATGTCAAATGTATGCAAATGATTTTCCCTGTGTGAACAAGTTATTATCACTTCTTGTATGTATTTTAATGCCTTCAATTAGGATATTTGTTCTGTCAGGTTAAACACCAGATATAAAGCAATTGCCAAATACCTTCATAATTAATTATTTAGTTCTACAAATTCATGTTATTTATACAGCTACAGTTTCATTTGTGAATATGTTTCCATTTAAAACATGTAAAACAAAATGTAAAACTGTTTTTTCTAAGATTATAAATAACTAGCATAACTATAAAGGCAACAGAAAGGAGTGTAAGGCTTAGAGTCAAAGTGGCCTGAGAACAGTCCTATAACTTAGGGCTACTTCGAAACCTTATAATGAATTCTCAAAGAGTGATCCACTTTTCTTTTGCACATGATAAGACGTTCTTACCTATAATGTTCTCTCTCAGGTTCTGGAAGGCAGGCCCATTTATGTGGACTGCTATGGAAACGTGGCTCCTCTGACTAAAGGTGGTCAGCAGTTAGTTCTTAACTTTTACGCCTTCAAGGAGAACCGTCTGCCCTTCTGTGTCAAGGTACTGCATTTACACTCTTTACCAGCAACCTTCTCAGGCTGGAGTTGGGACATCTATAAATCAACATGCCAAAAACGTTGGAAGTTACTAAGAAGTATACCTAAGATGTCACAAGAAACAAGACTTAATAAATGAGAAAGCAGGAGCAGAAACAACTTTGATGGTGATAAAATACCATGATTGTTTTAGCTCCATTCTCTAATGATGCATTACTCCTTCTCACACTAGCTTTTAATACAATAAACAAAGGTCCACGGGGTATAGTAACTTAGTTCCCTTTGCCCCTGATAAACACTTCATTGAATGACTCGTTAACCTCATGTTCTCCATAATCAATCCCCTTGCAACATTTGGGTAAAAACTATTCTTGCTGTGTGTGAACTAGAACACCACTGATTGAAATTACAGAAGCAGGTTTCAATGTGTATATATTACTTACAAATATATTCCTTTAGTCATATTTCCACAAATGTCCATTTAGCAAAACATGTCAGTAGATAAAATGTGAAAACAAGAGAAAATACAGAAATTGAATGTGCTTTGTGTGGCATTTTGGAACTTTATCAAATTGAGATTTTGTACATAGATTCACCGTAGTTGTAATTGCACACCTGACACAATGAAGTGCAGTTTATCATCCGGTCAGTAGTGCAATAAGCAGTAGTATTTGGTAAAAAACACAAAAAATAAACATTAAAAATAAAGTATGCACTTTTGTGTGGTAGAATGAATGTTCTAGGGTGTAGGGTTTACACACTGAAGCACGTCCGCAGTGCCACCTTTAAAATAGGAACAAGGTACATAAAGAAGCAATGTTCTCTCCTCAGGTGAGAGACCCCAGCCAGGAACCCTGCGGTCGTCTTACGTTCCTCAAAGAGTGTAAGACCATAAAAGGCCTTCCACAAACTGCCGTTTGCAACCTGAACATCACACTGCCAGCAGTGAAAAAGGTAAGGTAACCTGAACTCACCATTTTCTGTTTTCACCTCCATGACCATACACGTGGTTAGGGTACTTTGGCCCCATTAAACAGATAGATGAAGGCCAAACCACCGCCTGTGTCTTTTATCTGTTTAAAGCTTCTCTCTATGTAAATCAGTTATTTATGTAGTGGATTATTTTCATTGGCTGTTTCATGTCGTCCCTACGTATCTTTTGATTTGGACGACATGCTTTTGGCTGAGCGCTTTGTGCAAAAGGGCTTTTTTTTAATTATCGGGCTGGCTTTTTGTGGCTTGACTTCATTTGCTGCTTTTGCTGCTGAGTGTTGGCACTTTATTTGTTTGGTGTTGTCAAGTCTGTGTTTTTTGGTTTTGGTTTGCTGAGTTTGCTAAATTTGCTTCTCTTCTGAGCTTCTGTCAATCACTCCTTTTTCACGCCCTGATGTTTCTTTTCCCCTGCTTTTCCATTATGTTACTCCCCCTGTTTCTGCAATGCATCTTGGGAACCAGGAAATGGAGTCAGATGCAGAGGACGAGGTAAACCACACCCTCCCCACCATTTGCTGTCCTCTGCGCTAGATCTATAGCGGCCCTGCTTCATCATAGCCTTATTATTTTTCGCTTCTACAAGGAACAATACAAGTTTCCTTGTTTCAAGCAACCTTTAGCTGCTAGGTTTTGCATGAAATATCGTAAAACGACTTGTTTTATGTCCAATCCTTATTCCTTCCGCTTTACAGTATGTAATACAAGTAAGTTTGGAGTTTAGATTTACTTATATTGTCCTTTTTAACCTTTAGTAACGTTACCAAAATAATGTTGCACTTTTAAGTACTTATCATTTACAGTTTGTAGGGTTACCATGACTAACTTAAGCTAAATTGGCTATCTTGGCATAGTGACCATTTTGTTGAGTTGGAATATGCGTACTAAACATTTGTATGTTAATACAAAAAAATGCAGACCAATGGGTTAGCTTTAATTTGACATTGATAAGGTCCAAATGTTTGTCATTTGGCCGCACCGTATAATGTAGGGTGACCTAAACTAATAGGTGTTTGTGTTGTTTGCTATTGTTGCAGACTGAAAAGCCAGAGCGACGTCATACCTTTGCATCCCTAGCCTTACGTAAGCGCTACAGCTATCTGGCCGAGCCTGCACTGAGTGAGTTTTGACATATTTACTAACAAACACCTTTGATGAATTTAATTATGCCAATTTTCGTGGATAAGATCGTCTATTAACAATTTTAATTCAAATGTAAAATGCGTGACCGATTTGACTTACCTAATGTTATAAATGCATATCTCTCATCCCACATAACATGCACTGTTCACATGCCTGTTTACAACATGGTACATATGTTTGCATGAGTCAATGAGTTGGTTTTGTGCTGTGCTTGCCCACATTGTGAGTTGTATTTCTTCTGGGTTTGTTTGGTTGCCTTCCACTGCTGAGTTTTAGAAGTCCCAATCCAGCAACATCAAACATTTTCTTTGACTTACCATCACAATGTCGTTGGCATTTGAGAGGCAGTCAAAGTAAAATTGTATTTATTCTTCATTTGTCCCCTCTGAGTTCATTTGGCTTTGTGGTGATGTAGCAGCTTTTTGTGGGATACACATGCATGATAGGAGGTCTTGAGTTTGGCTTTCTTTTGGGTGTCTCTTCCAGTTTTTCACACTTTGTTCTTGTCACCAGTTCTTATCAATCTTGCATAACAAAATGGGCCAACACCTAGGTCTTGGAAAACCCATTTTGTCATATGTTTTGTTGTTTGATTATAGAACAATTGAAACTTCTGGAGCCATTGGCTATGTTGTATCATAGTGTCTAAATTGTCTTTTAAAACCTTTCATTCAACGTTTGAACCAAACAGATAAAAGGCACTTTAAGAAGCGGATTGAAATTAGAGCCAGAACCCATGGGCTGATGTTCAGAACATCAGATGTCCAAAGAGAGAAGTTGTTTTTATGTTGATCCTGGTGCATTTGTCTTACCATTTTTATGTTCTCAATTGTCAGTCCAAGCCATTGTCTTTGGGATTTTATTTTGCTGCTGTTTATGTTTTGTTGCGTTTATTCATTATGTTGTTTTCGCTGTTTGAGTCATGTACTAATCCTGAATTCACACAGAAACACAACCGTTTCTTTTCATAACTCCACCTTCAATCAATACTCAAATATCAGCACATCATAAAACTGCAATTTTTCCTTCCTTGATACCAGGACTGCGTCACTGACCAAATATTCCTCCTCTGATCTCTTCTTCTTACACATTTTTTCTTTCTTTTCCTTCCCCAACATCATTTTATGTTACCTTTATAACTCCACATTTTTGTTATTATTTTTTTCCATTCCTTCTTTATCTTTATTTCTAAATTCACCTGAAGAAACGACCGTTGAGCAGCGGAGCACAACAGCAAGAACACTGCCTGCTGGTTACCCTCACAAACCTGTCTTTCCAACCAGACATTACCCACCATGGTCGACTGCTCCTATTACCGTCCCTGGCCAAACAAGGCCAGTCGGAGTGGGGGGTTCCCTCACATGTACCGATTCCCCGGCAGGCTCACCAGCTGCTTCTCCATTGAAAACCTCCTGGCCCCTCTCTTCCCCTTCACGTGCATGCGCTGCAACAATCAGAACTACCCTGGGAGCTCCACCACCACCACCACCTACTCAAGTTAAACCTGTTGATGACAATGTGTTCTCATCCCCCATCAGGTCTTACAGGACTATGCCTTCACCTATTAAAACTGTTGTCCAGCTGGGTCAGTACCCTGTACAGGGGTCTGCCAGCTTTGTGTCTTCTGGAAGCCCATGTAAACTTGCCACAGACCCAGCATCTATCAAAAACCTTGCTTCAGCATACACATCAAGGACTTCCCCACTTCACTCCATACCAAATGGTTCTGTACCAGAGAGGTCATCAGCTTCTCTTACTGCTCCAGCATCGCCAAAGTCCTACAACTTGTACAATTCTAATTTGCCTTTTAAAACTGCCCTTGGGTCCACAATTGTGACAGATTCCTCTGTTAAAAGCATGTCAGGCCTGTCCTCGTTAAAAACCTCTGTAGATTCAACACTTGCATCGAGAGGAGGAAGAACCTCCCTCTCATCACTCTCCTCAACTGGACAGACAACCATAGCTTCCTCAGAATTGTCCACGATGAATGGATCAGTCTCTCCAATTAAATATCCATCTTCTTCCTCCACACCATCCTCCCCTTCGTCTCGCAATCTCTCGGAGAGAAGTAGCAGCCTTCAGGAGAGAATACAGGCCACCACCCAAGCAGCAACCTCTGGTGTTAGCGCAGCCATAAATGAAGCTATAGACTCTTGTTCTGTGTCAGGCTATGGCACTATTAGATCGTTGTCCGCCTCACGCAGGTCTGCAGCAGCAAGCTCTGCTTATGGTTCTTTGAGATCTGTTGCCGCCTCCTCCAGTTTGGCAGTTCCTTCTAACACACTAACTGTCCCAGTGTTTTCGTTAGTCATTCCAGAGACCCCTGTCAAACCAGGCCCGGGTTCTCTCAAAATGGCACTGCCTGATTCTTCCCGTGCCTCATCTTCATTTTCTTCCTCTTTGTCTTCCTGTGTTACTGGATCAAAAATAAAGTCCCAACTTAAATCCCCTCCGTTTATCACGCCACCCATCATCCACCCAACGGGAACTTCCAACCAGGAGATACTAAAAGATGTAGCAGACATGAAAGAGGATCTGATCAGAATGACGGCTATCCTACAGATTGACACACAGACTGCAGCTAAAACAGTTCAAACATCTCAAACTGGCACTCCTAAAGAAACCAAGTTAGAGGATGAGGAGCCATTTACGCTAGTGGAGAAAGTTAAAGAAGACTTAGTTAAGGTCTGTAGGCTATTACAGAAAGATATCAAGACTGAGAGTAGGGTTAATGCAGGTAAAGACAGAGCATCTGAGGATGAATGGGAAGAATTTTCCAAAGATGAAATTGAGGAGGCGCAAAGTTGTGCCCTCTCAGACAATTACCCTCCTTTTGAGGAAAACACTCTCCTGCTGAAGCCGCAGTCCATTTCAAGCAAAGATTTACAGTTGAGTAAAGTAGTAGATTATTTAACAAATGATATTGGCGCCAGCTCTCTTTCAAGAATGGCAGAGTTGAAAAGTAAGCACGAGGAGGAGGCAAAAAGGGAAGGGGAAGAAAAACAGAAACGTGTTCTTAAACCATCAATGTCAATACAAGAGCACAAACTCAAAATGCCTCCGCCTGTCTCAGGCATGCTCAGGTCTCCATCAGAGAAGGACCTAAGTAAACTTTCTGAGTCATCATATCAAGGGAGTGACACTATCTTGGAGTCCCCAGAGGACCTCTCTCACGAGCAGGATAAGAGTCCCCTGTCAGACAGCGGGTTCGAGACAAGGAGTGAAAAGACACCCTCTGCTCCTCAGAGTGCAGAGAGTACAGGACCAAAGCCTTTATTCACAGATTTGCCCATTCCTCCCTCTGTTACTGAAACCTGGACTGAAGCGGTCGATATGAGGGGCTTTGAACAACTTGATGATCCTTGTGGGCCTATAATCATTGAGGAAGCTGCATGTGCTTTCCCCTCTATAGAGCCAGATGCAGCTTCAATGAGCCCCATGAAAGCCTTCCAAATGAAAATACCGGAAGAAAACACCAGTGTGTGTCTTAAAGAGGAAACTCATATTACTACTACTACTAGAATGGTCTATCATAAGCCCCAACTGACTGATTGTGCAGAGATGATAGAAGAAGGTATGTCAGTTAGAGATATCATGAAAGCATTCCAGTCAGGTAGGGACCCATCTAAAGATCTGGCAGGCCTTTTTGAACACCAGGCTAGCCAGGATTCAGTCAAAGGTGATGAGCTGACTCCTAGGTTTCTTGACAGAGATATTAAATCTAAACCTAAAGTCGAAAGGATAATTGAGGTTCATATTGAAAAGGGCCACAGCATAGCAGAACCGACTGAGGTTATTATCAGGGAATCCAAGAAACACCCTGAGCTTTATGTCTACAAAGGTGACTATGGGATTAAGGAACTAACGGATGACTATGAAGCCCAACAGGAAGAGGAGGAGCTTACTGTTGAGGAATCCCTGCCCTCCTTTCTAGATACATCTCGCGTCAACACCCCAGTGTCACAGGAGGAGGACAGTCGCCCAAATTCTGCCCAGTTGATAGCAGATGATTCTTATAAAGCCCTAAAACTATTGAGCCAGAACTCCATAGAATACTGTGATGATGAACTATCAGAAATCAGAGGCGAGTCATATAGGTTTGCTGAGAAAATGCTCCACTCAGAGAAACTTGAAACATCCTCACTGTCTCACTCTGACACAGAGGATTCAGCAATAGTGACTGACAAAAAACGCCACCAAGTTTCTGAGGAGAGTTGTAGCCGTGGTGCTGAGAGTCAGCAACATGGAAGCCCAAAAAGAGAGTTTGCTTCTAAGTCTTCAAAAGATGGGTCCCCAATATCGGGTCAATTTGTGCAGCGGGATGAACCATCTCAGTTTGATAAGGTGACAGTGCTTCATTACTCCACAGAGCAGGGCAGCCCCAAACATGCTGTTTGGATGCGATTTACAGAGGACAAACATGACAGGAGCAGGGATAAGCTTCTTTATGAGGATAGGGTGGATCAAACTGTAAAGGAAGCTGAAGAAAAACTTAGTGAGGTATCACAGTTTTTCCGTGACAAAACAGAAAAGCTCAATGATGAATTGCAGTCTCCTGAGAAAAAGCCTGTTAGACGAGAGCCAAAGGAACCCAGGTCATGGCCTAGCTCAGCTTGCAGCCCTGAGAAAACACTACAGAAACCTAAAGCAGAGGAGGGCTTCAATAAAAGCAAACTTAAAGAGCCTTCTGTTGGGAAAATGTTTGACCGTACCACTACAACAGAAAATAAAAGTTCTAGCTTACCAAGCAGTCCCCAGAAAAGCAGACTCCCTCATAGCAGTGAGGATAAAATTAAACAACAAACAAAAACCAGTGAGTCTGCACCCTCTTCTCCCTCTAATGTAAAATCAACATCCAAAGTCAGTGCTGTGAGGATGAAGTTTGAATCTGAAGCTCAGAAACAAACTCAGTCTAGTCCAACCAAAGTCCCTCCCCCGGTGCAGCCAAAACCATCAGTAAAGAAACTACAGGATAGCAAACTTCCTGTTTATCAATTTTTTACTGGAGGAACAACTTCAAAAGTATGTGAAACTTTAGAAGAAGTAACCCCAGCAATGGATATAGAGAAGGACACATGTGCTGCCACAGACAGTAAAGCTGTTTTAAAATCGCCAACTTCTAAACCCCCAAAACAAACAAGAGACAAGTCACCAAATAAAAATATTGCTGAGCCCCCGTTGCAAAGACACATTTGTGAAACTGAGAGTCAAAAAGCAACTACTCAAGGTAAAGATACATCTTCCGCTGTTACTCGGGACATTAAAGAAAGCAATAAAAGTCAAAAGGTCCAGGCAGCTGTTGTCCATAATAATACCAAACTATTAGAGAAAAATGGTGATGCTACAAAGTGTCAACAAGTCACAAAAACTGAGTCTGCTTCCAAAGAAGCGATAGCTGAGATTTTAAGAAAAGACACAGAAGAAATACTGAATAAAAACCTTAGGAAAAAGATAGAATCCCAAATTCCTGTAAGATTGCCTTCTACTTTGGATAATGACCTCACAAAGAAACAGACAAAACCTTCACAGATACCTACATTATCTAAAAGCAAAATACAGACAAGCCCTGTGACAACCCCAATAAAAACCGATGAAAATCGGACTTTTGAAATTTTAGATAATGCACCCAGAGACTCCAACTCGAATAACCTTTCAAGCCCTAGAAACACACTGGAGAAAGTCGTAACCCCTCCCGTTGCTACAACAACCAAAGATAATTTTAAAGGAATCAAAACATTACCTGTTTATGCCAGTGTCCAGGTCGGAAGGCAGGCAGAGAGGGAAGCCAAGGGGGCTCTTTACACAGTCAAGCAGATATCTAATTTGGCCCTCAGCCCCATAAGCCCTGACGATGATACACTAGAACAGGTATCTTTCATAGATAGCTCAGGGAAAAGCCCCCTTACACCAGAGACCCCCAGCTCTGAGGAAGTCAGCTATGATCTCACGACCAAGAGCCCTGATGGCTTTATGGGATTCATGCTAGGACAACCCAGTCCTATCATGGAGGTATCTGAAGAATTAGAGGAAGATAACCAAAGCAAAGTTGTTTTCTCTTTTAAAGAGGCCCTACAAGAAAGCAAAACTAGTGATCACAGCATCCAAGCAGACCTTGCAAATGCTAATGAGCAAGAATCAAAAGATAATGATAACCAGCAGGAAGTAGTTGATAATTCCAACCGGCAAGAAACGGAAGCCAATGGCAAGTATGATCGAATGACAGAGCATGAGCATCAAGAGGTCTCAAAAGACAAAGGTATTGCTTATATTGAGTTCCCTCCCCCTCCTCCTCTGGACTCTTCTTCAGAAAAGTCAGACGGAGAAAGGAAGGGTTCATGTGCCTCTTCAGATACTGAGACAGAAATGATGGAGGTGAACTTACAGGAAGAACATGACAAACATTTGCTAACAGAGCCAATAATACGTATCCAACCTCCTTCGCCTGTGTCCCCAGGGGAAGATGACAGTCAATCAAATGATAAAGAGGAAGATGATGATGGGTCAATCTTTCAACCAATTCCCTGTAAGAAACTTAGTTTCAAAGGTGCTGAGGATGAGGAGAAGAGGAAAGAGAAAGAAAAGGCCTCAATACCCCCAAAAAATGATAAAAACGGAAACAACAAGGAACCTAATGGTGGGACAAATGGCTCTAATGGTTCCAATGGTTGTAAAGGCTCTAATGGCAAAGGAGAGGAATATGACTATGAACAAAATGGAAATGACCAGTCAATCACAGACTGTTCTATAGCCACAACTGCAGAATTTTCTCATGACACAGATGCGACAGAGATAGATTCCCTGGATGGATATGAACTTCAAGATGAGGATGATGGACTGTGTGAGCAGGCAGATTTACGTCTGTTTGGCCTTCCAGACAGTCGGAGAGACGTCTGGGCAACAGACACATTTAGGTCCACAGACCGCTCTTTTCCTCCAACCAAACTGGAAGTTATTGAAGAGGAGAAAACCCCAGAGGAATGTCAAAAGGACACATTCAAAAATGATTCCCCCCCTAATGGTGGGTCACCTGATGGTGTTAGTAAGGATGGGGTGAACGGTCAGGAACAAAAGAAGTCAGATAAGGAGGGCTTTTCAGACACTTACTTCAGTTATAAGTTAGAAGAGGAGTTTAACTCTCCTTTTAAGACTGTTGCCACAAAGGGGCTGGACTTTGACCCCTGGCCAAGTAAAGGTGGAGAAGAAGAAGTTGTTGACATGGGAGGGACACAGGGAAGCAATGGTGAGCCTAAGCCTTTTGGACTGGCTGTGGATGACCAGTCTCAGGCTACAACACCAGACTCTACCCCAGCCCGAACACCAACAGACGATAGTACGCCGACGAGCGAGCCAAACCCATTCCCCTTCCATGAAGGGAAAATGTTCGAGATGACACGCAGTGGTGCGATTGATATGAGCAAGAGGGACATGGTGGAGGAGAGGCTCCAGTTTTTTCAGATTGGTGAGCATTACTACTCGGCGGGCAGGTACAGGGTTAGGGATTCAGAGGTTGATTCCTCCTTGCAACATGGGGACTTTAATATTCAGGATCCCACAAATATTTTACTAATCCCTCAAATATCCATTCAGACTACTACTGTCCAGCTAGAAATATCAAATCCGACTGCCAGTTACACCACATGCAGAGACTCAACTTCCAATATGGAGCCAACGTTCTCCACCTTTAGAACAGGATTCAAGGTGTCAACTGATAAACCGTCTAATGCTTCAAATAGCAGTTCTAATTGTAGAATACCAAACATCTTTGATCACTCTAATGACACAACCTCAGGGACAACTGTAGATAGTTATTATTCTGTAACCTCAAACTATACAGAAGATCCTACTTTTGATACATCAGGCGTGACAGATAACTATTTGAATAATAGACCATCAGGCATCACAGATTATTATACTAATCAAAGAATTCCTTCAGGTACTTCCAACCATTTGGATTGGAAAAATCACACTTATTACCAAAGCGCAGATTCGTCTTCTGCACCCTCACAACAGATTAGCAATCCCCAAACATGGAGCAACAAAGCCAGTAGAAACATCCCTGACTCCCATTGTGTCTATTCAGACATCATTCAGGTGGGCGGCATTATTGCGTTTAACTTGTTGTCTGCTTCAGGCTCAACTCTGCAGGAGGTCAGCAGGATAGAAGCATCTTTCAGCCAGCTAGAAAACAGCAGGGAGGGCAGGGATTATACCAATATAGCAATAACAAACACAGGAGCCAAAGAGGTCAAAGGCAAGATATGCAAATCCAGATTACCATTATGGGCGCCTAGCCACAAAATATGCAGTCAAAGTCAACAATTAGCAATAGATCATGTAAGAAAACATTCAATTCATAATTTCAGGGAAAGACTAGACCCTTTTAAGAATGTAATTCCTAAATCAAGAATTCCAGTAATGAAATCCATGAAAAACTCCTCTGTGTCCCAGGAGAAAAAGCAGGTTCAAACTCAATCTGTGGTTAGTAATAGAAGTCCTAAAACAGACAGGAGTAATAAACAACCAAGTACAGGCAGATTGAGTACTGAACACAGATGCAGTTCAGTAAAAACCGCTGGTATAGGTAGCACAAATGAGACAAGGAGAAAAAACAGTGCAGTGTTCTCAAAAAAAGTTAAAACGAGGTTGGTTAATAGCCAGGCAGGAAAACATTTGGACCAAACAATTGCCAAGGAGGCTGAAAGAAAGTTAGACGGGACAACACTGCCCACTCAGGACGAAGAGAGCTGCAGTCACAGCACTGCCAGGAACACTTCCTTGTCAGAACCATCTAGAGCTTCTAGAAGTTCCCGCCCTTCACGCACCTCTACCTCCACCTCCACCAGCACCACCACATCAACAATATCTGCTAGAGATGTGAGAGCTGAGGTTGAGCAGGCCAGCAGTGAGAGGAGGATGAGGAGGAGCAGGAGGAAGAGTAGGCGGACACTTGGGAAGGAGCAAGAGCAGAAGGAGGAAGGGAATCAGGTTGATCAACCAATCACGACTCCTGTCACAGATAACCAGACTAGTTTGTAAACTCTTTCTAAACACTTGTTATACTTCTATCTTGATCTCTGAGATGCATGTAGCTGTTGTGGGTGCCCTGTGATGTGACGTTGTAAGTGTAGCTGTCACTTCTTCTTCCTGTCGTTCTTGTTATCTGTGTCCTGTGCTGCCTGATTTAGACAAAGAGGTAAAGGCTATGATTCAATGACAGAATCAGCAACACTCAATATTTGTCCCTGGTTCCCTGACTGATGATGATTTAAAGCGGTTAGGGTAAGCGCTGTCTGAATACGTAATAGGATGGTGGATTTATTACCTCATGGTGTGGGAGCTTTACATCAGACTATAGGGAAGTCTTCGATGCACAAGAACTACAATTCCAAAATTAGCCAACTCGTTTTAGTTGTCAGTATTGGTTTGCAAGAAAGTACACTTGAGGGGCTACGTTAAGAGTAATTTCTACTCCTTTCTGTTACTGTGGGGTCCTATAGGCTGCCACACACATTCTCACTTTCATATCACTCAACAGATCAAGTTAGCCTCGCACCTCACCACATGATGACACCACACCGCTCACATTCACCCTCAACATTAATTAGGTCCCTAGATGTAAAAACATTTTCTGGGAAAATATGACCTTGTGTTTGTTTTGGTCTGCTTGCCTGGTTTGTAGAAATCATTTTGTGATACTTTTGCTCTCTAAAAACACTGTGAAACCAATTCATCGGCTGAACTTGCCAATTAAATAGTTGTCGGCTGCACAACAGTGCAGTCAGTCGGTAAAAAAAGTTGGTGCAGCTAGATTATTTTTGATTTCAAGTTGAAGCCATGAACTGTTTTTATCAGTGTGAGGGGGTGTTGCCTGATGGTAGATCGTTTGTTGTCAGTGATGTGTTTCAAAACTCTTTAAACCTTTACTACTCATACTAATACTACTTGTTGTCAAACATCTTAGTGGGAAAATGTCTTTTCTGGCCTCACCGATCTTCATGCTTTTAAACTTATCTCTTATTGTCTTAATTGCCTCAGTGATGTTCTTTACTAGAGCTAGTCAAAAAGAAGTTTGTTTGATGTATCCTGGTTAGGCAGAGTATGAAAGCTACTCTGGTTAGTATGGTATGATAATCTCCACTGTTACAGTACAATACTCAATATTTTGTGAGGCAGTAATTCAAAGAAAAATAATTAAAACAAATAGCCCTATAAAGTGTCCATTGTAAAACGTAAAGGAATAGTTCAAACTTTTGGTAAATACTCTTAATCCTACACCAAACCCCATGAAAAACCACAGCTTCTTTTTTTACTATTTCGTTTTTGTATTGATTAAACACATTCAATATCATGTGTTAACTAATGAGCTTTAGATGTACTGGGCAATGCCAGCTAGCTGTTTCCCCCACTTTTAAGTCTTCATGCTAAGCTAACAGTTTTCTGGATCCAGTTTGTATTGAAATTAGAGTGAGTGGTATCGATCTTCTCATATCATTTTCAGTAAGAAAATGAATTGTGTCCAAAAAAATGTCCAAAAGCTTTTTATTTCACCTAGCCTCCATTATCCAAATTGAAACATTGAGGAGTCTGGCCAGAAAAACTTTGTTTTTCTCTCTTAGAGGTGAAACCTGGGACGGTGAGCTAAAGCTAGTCTTTATTTTTGTTCAGTGAACAACACAAGGGTTTAATATGAATATCACATAAAAAAACAAAAACTCATTAACTAGGTATTTAGGAGTGCTTATAATTAAACAACATTAATGTCTTCAGTTTGAAACAGACAAACTTTCAGTTCACAATCCCAATCTTTTTTCTTTCATCATTGAACCTCTATGTAGCCATTTTAGAGTAGTCATTTTTTGTGTCTCATACTGAGAACAACATTTAGTTTTGGGGGGGATTATCGACATCATATAACATGTTAATTGTTGTGTCCTGCCCTTCAATGCTTCCTTGCACAGGCCCTCAGAGTCCCTGTGAGAGAACAGACCTTCGCATGGCAATAGTAGCCGACCACCTCGGACTCAGCTGGACTGGTGAGTCTACACACATCTCACTTCTTCACACCTCATGTTCAACAACCTCAGAACTAAGGCCGGCAGTGGCTCAGTCAGTAGGGGCTTGGACTGGGAGCTGTAGGGTGCCCTTGAGCAAGGCACTGGACATCCCTCTTCCCCCCCCACTCCCATTGCTCCCCGGGCGCTGTACACTAGCTGCCCACTGCTCCTAGTACTAGACTCCTGGTACTAGGATGGGTTAAAAGCAGAGAACAAATGTCACTGTGTGTGCTGTGTGCTCTGCATGTGTGACCATTAAAGAGGGTTTCATCCCTCCAATTCTATTCTATTCTAAAGCAAGAATAGAATACCATGTGTATTAAGTTAATTGATACAACATCAAACAACTGAAATATTCATCCAGCACATGCACTGATTAGATATTGATACCCGTCTTGGATATCCAGCATGTGAATTTTGAAGAACACCCACGTATGTAAAAAATGAATGAGCTGGACTGTGCACAGCTCTCACACTAACAGTTTTATAGTGTGTGTTGCCATCTGGTGGACATATAGGTCACAACTGTTTTAACTGAGCAGTACTGCAGTGGCATTTAGAGTCAAAAACATCATCGTCAGAACACGTTAGAGCATGAAAGTAGTAAAAATAGTCGAAACTCAGTTTGAATTCGACTGCATTTTGAAAACTAAGCATCATCACACAAGCAAATAAGTGAGTTAATACATTTTCTTTGCGTTTCACATTTTACAAGGGAAAATATATTATAGCAATGAATTGATGTCCTTCCATGTCATGTATCTTTGTGTTGAAATCTGTAAGAGCCATAGTAGGATGATTTTGTTTATGAGCAGCTATATAGGGTGTGGCCTCTGCAGCTTAGTCCCAGCTTGACCACCTGCACTGCAGCACTGCCCCACGCCTGCCTGCATGTGTGTGGATGAGTGGGCGTCACCGTGTGTGCGCGCAGCAGTCGTGTGTACATGGGCGTCGTCTGTACTGCGTATGAGTGGGAATAGTTGTGTGACTGTCTGTCCGATGCAGTGACTGAGTGAGTGGAACCTAATCCATATTTAATGTGTGTTCCTGTTGCAGAGCAGCAGTGAACGATCTGCTGAACATAATGTTCTCACAGTTTAATATTTATAGCCCTTATGCTTGTCTGTGCGAGAAGCCTTCATTAGGTTTTGGCACAGTGTTTGGCAATATAAATATATTTACGTATACACAAGTATTGATATTTTTTCATCCGATAAAAATATGTCCAGCCCCTATGTTTCATAAGCAATCACGTTTATTTGTTACATGAAAACAGATCAGTTGGAAGGGGAATTATAATTGCTGCATATCTGAAATATAATTTAGAAAGCCTTGCTCTCCATATATATTTTCTTGCTATATATCATTTCTGTCCTTCTGCATTGCTACACACGTAACCCTGTGTAAATCCCTTTGGCAGCGACTTGTTTACCTCACACGTGATGTTTCAGTCTGCAGCTTGTCATGAGATAACTCTCTGTTTTCTAAGTTATCTGCATGTGTGGAGGCATTTTCGTACTGTCAATCCCTTTTGCAAAGTGGATTTGTGATTCTGTCAGATAGTGACTAAATCACAGTGCCTTATTGACAGTGCTGACGTTTTTATAACCTTGGCTTGGTTGGTCAGTTTGTTAGTCAGCAGAATTATTGAAAACCACTGGCCAAACTTGGTAAAAGGGTGTGGCATGTGTCAATGAAAAACTGATATCATTTCCGGGAATAAGGCTATCCGAGGAGCCGGAATTGAAAATTAGGTTCATGTAATGTCGACCCATTGATCAACAAATGATGGCATTTGCATGGTTTGACTTTCTCGTAAAAAAATGTTTATTTCTGGTGTTTGTGTTGTTACAGAGCTGGCCAGGGAGATGGATTTCTCTGTGGATGAGATCAACTTTATCAGAGTGGAGAACCCCAACTCCCTGACAGCACAGAGCTTCATGCTCCTTAAGAAATGGGTGTACAGGGACGGTAAAAACGCCACAAGTAAGCAGTGATTGTTCGTGTGACACAGAAAAATGCTATTGCCATTCAAGGTCATATCTAGTTTTTCTCGTAAATGAGAATACATATTGGTTGCTACTTTATGAAAACAATTAATCAATATAGCTGACAATATTACTTTTTTATAGTATCACAACATGACTGTGAATGCTATTTTTCCGTCTCTCTCCTCCCTAGCGGATGCTTTAACTGCGGTGCTGACTAAGATCAATCGGTTGGATATTGTGACTTTGCTGGAAGGGCCCATATTTGACTACGGTAACATTTCAGGCACACGCTGCTTTGCCGATGATAACGCAGTATTCCCGGATCAGTCCGATGGTAAAGTGTAGCCCACCCTAGCTGAACTATCAGTCTATCTCTCAGTCTATCCCTTCACCCTTCTTCACCTCCTCTCTCAGATAGATAGTCCAACTTAAAAATAATACTACAACCAATCGGGCCTGACCAAACAATGGAAGTTAATCAAAATTGAACCGAAAATACTTAATGCTCCAGCAGGTTCATTGAGCAAATCAGTAAATGGACCATCAGGTAGTAATAGCATTAGAGTTGTCCTTATTGATTTGTCACCCCACTCAGCTTGTTAGTTTTCCAACACTGGGCAGTGCATTTAACTTAAGCACTCAGTCATTGGAACGTTAATGGCAAGTGATAGATTTTTGGGTGATTATTGCTAAAAATCTGTACCATTTTAGGTACATGAGACTTTTTAGTATGTATGTTGTAAACGGTTAAAAAGCATGATCATGAAGCAAATGTAAGCAGCTAATGAACCGCTGTCTCGTTCCCATCTGATGAATGTGTTGATAATTATGTTGAAACTCATTTGTCAGAATGTTGACGGCCTTGGTTCATGATTTCAATTTCTGTCATATGCTATTAGAAAATACATACAAGACATTAATACTACAAGCTATTTTTAATAACAGCATGCTTGCTTTAAGCAGCATGGCAAGGCTTTCCCTCTTTCTAACTTTCTCTCTATCCTCTTAAATGAAAACTAAATGTGGCAGCTACCAGTATCTGCTCATCTAACAGAGCCAATGAGGGGCATTTCAGAAATGTGATGACGATGTGCCTTTTGTTACAGATAGTTGATTGATATTGTGTATTTTTACCACAGCGTTCTTATTTCTAGTCAATTAATGGTGCTTACATTACCCACAATGCAACCCGGCCATTGATATTTTGTTCAGATATTTGCACATTTGCATTTCTTTAGAACAAATGTACTCAAGTACTACAGTATACTTCGAGGTACCATTTACTTGAGTATTTCCCTTTTCTGCTACTTCATCATTTTACTCAGCTACATTTCAAAGGGAAATATTTTACTTTTTACCACTCTACATTTGTCTGTTAGCTAAAGTTACCAATTACTTAACAGATTAATATTTAAACTACAAAAAATGCATATACCATAAAAATAGTTTGTCAAACTGCAACAGTAAAGTGCTCTTTAAATGGTAATGCATTGCTGATAATAACTACATAATGTAATATATGATAATGACTGGAACCACCCTGCTGCATGACGACTAGCGTATTCTATTTTTGAGTACTTCATCCACCATTGCATCAATTATGTACTTGACGTTTTTTCCAACAGCGAACAACCACACATTTCTCCAAGGTTGTTCCTTTGCTTGTCAATGAAACCAATCGGATCAACACTTTTCAGCAGTCTGTAGATTTAACTACAGTTTTATCCGGGCACTTTTTGAGTCATACTTCTGAAATGGGTCTCATTGCCATTCTGTCTACTTGTGTTTCTGAAAGTCATCTTAACACAAAGGTCAGCGTTACTTTTGCTTTATTATGAAAGCAGTGGATCTTTTTGCAAAGATGATTTCAAATGAAGCCAACATTTAACAGATAAAACCCACAAAATGCATGGCTTTGACTATGTGTGAGGCTGCCTGCTGTAATGATGTTGGCACTCTTCAAATGGGTGCAGCCTTTTCAACACATGATGCACGAGCACTTGCTCACGTTGATGTATGAATGCGCTCTGTCCTAGGTGACGCTCACAGATGAGTTGAAAATGAAACGCCTTTTTTCGAAGTGTACAGTGTATATTGATGCTTCTGTGTTACTGCTGTTTGCTGCACTGTACCTCTCATCTCCTGGGTTCCTCGGAGCCTTCCAGCCTCTACACTCCTCTGTAGCTTCTCCTGCTTTGAGACCAGCAGACTCCCCGCCGCTCCTCCTCCTCCTTTCTCCTCCTCCTCTGCTTCTGAGTGACTAACTCCTTCAGCAACCTCCCTCCTCAACGCTAAACACCACTAACCGGCTAATTCCCACCGCTGGCTACCTATGCTAACTTCAGCAGCTTCTGGATCCCAGTGTAGCTTCTGAATGGATGACATCCACATCAAGCAGGCTTTTGCATTATCATATCCCCGCCCATATTGCCCTTTCAAAATAACTTAAATCGCGAGAACAAGGTCATTTTAATATCTGTTCTGGGAATGTTGGTGTTTTTGTATGAGTCGATTTTCAGTCTGTAGTGTGAGCTGCCATTACATTCAGGCTATTTATCTAGATTAGTAAACTCAAAACAATCAGTCTGTGAGTTTGTGTTTAATCTACAATAGTGTTCTTACAAAAGCATGCACAAATACTTGGTGCTGCACAGAGGATTAAAGATTTGCAAAGGAAATATAGGAGCACATACAAAAAGATTTGATTTAATTTAGTTGAGACAGCTAGAAAAACACTTTTCTAAATGTTTTTAATTGTTTTTTTTGTGAGGTTTAATTGGTAATGGAATTCGATATGTATTAAGTGACATATTATAATGTGTATACATAACTTCCTGTTAGTACAAAATACATGATATATAGTACTTACTGTATGCTAGGACTATTTATGGAATTAGGACAACACAGCTGTTTGAAGGCTAGCCAAATATGTCTTTAGAGAGTGTGGGTTTACTCCGGGGACATTTTCAAAATCCTGCCTATACAACCCAGCCTTTCAGCATTCCCAGGGCCTGTCCTATTCTTAGTTCCTCTAAGAAAATGAATCTTCAGCTCAACAAACGTTACCTACATCCCAAAGCCTGTCCTGATGCAAGACAAAGCCAGACAATATATTTCCCCCCTTATTTCTCTCTCCACTGCTCCGGAAGATGCTATCGCTATTCACCTAGGAGCTTATTCCTGCTTATCTACCGAAAGATAAGCAACCCCATGACAGTAGTGTGCAATGCGTTTGCTTCTGCAGCTTCTCAAACACTAAGACTTCATCGCTCACTTCTCTGTCTGTGCATTTATCTGTTTATACGCTGTTTGTCTTTTCATCCAAATCTTGTCTAACGGTTGTTTTCTGTTTTGTTTTGTTTCTTGTGGTTGGAATATTTGTAATAGCTCTGAAACTTCTAAGGTCTCCCACGTTCCCCTTGTGTTGTCAAACCCTTCAGTCTGTAGCTCTTCTTCCTCCTCCCTCCTCTACCTCCATCTTCTCTTCCTCTCATCCCAGCCATATCGCTCCTTTCTGTCTCCCCCTTCCTCCTGCTGACCCTACTTCCTCCATTGTCTTTCACTTCCCGTCTCCCTCTTGTTTACCTCCCATTTACGTCCTGCCTGTCGCTCCTGTTCTCCCTCACTTCTTTGCTCCTTCTTACCCCCAACCTCCCCCCTCCTCCCCTGAAAGCCCTTTTAGCTGCTCCTCATTTTTCTCTCTTCCTCCGTCCATTTCTTGTCGCTTCCCTGCCTTAACCCCCAGTCTGTCTTCACCTCTTCCCCTTTCTCCGTCTCCTCCAACTGTTAAATTGTCCCCCCCTCTTCCCTCTTCTTCCCCTTCTTCTCATTCTCCTCCCTACTTTCCATCTTTCCTATGTGCCTCCACTCCTCCTCCACTTCCTACCACTTCTCCCCCCTTACTATTTTCTTCACCTTCACCCTCTCCTCCCCTTCCTTCTTCCCCACATCATTGTCCCCCTTCTCCTCCCCTAAATCATCACTCACCTTCTCCCCCTTTGCTTCCTCCCTCCCCTCCTCCCTCTCCCCTCCCTCCTGGCATCCCTTCTTACTTCAGGAAGGATCGCTCTGTCCCTGAAGTTTACATTTAGAGGCCTGCGTGTTGCTTTGCTCCTCTCTGCCTTTTGTTGAAACAACACAACTAACCTACCTGAATTCTACTTTAAGCTTCATCTAATACTCAAACATTAACACAATGTTTGAGATGATGAGCTGAAGTCAGGCTTCTTTAGGGTTAAGTGCTTTAACAAAAAGTGTGGCTGAATTAAGCTCCAGTTTGAAAACAAAACAGTGTGAAACAGTCATAAAACAGACTGAATGTTCATGTTCAAATATATAAATGAGATACAGATCAAGTTTCAATCTTATTTTTTTTATATTCTGTCTTTGGTACTTTGGTTTCTCTGTTTTCATCTTGTGATCTGATCATGTGTCTACTCTGCAAAGTTTGAAGTCACACAGGAGTCTCCATGTGTTGAATGAAGAAAAACGTTAAAGCAGCATTTATTCTTCTACTTTTGTGACCACTAGGAGGCATCAGAACAAGTTCTTAACAAAGCAAAACAGTTGTTTATTACATATTAATCAAATATGGGGGGACATTCCCATTCATTTCGATTGGTATTAAGGGTCAGTTAGCTTGTATTCACTCTGTTTTTGGTCTCCACCACCTACTGAGGGTAATATATGGCTCATTAGCTGCTTAATGCTCCACTATGTTCACAAGATATGTGCTGTGTGGTCGTCAGTAGAGAATAATCCCCCTACACTACTGTTCCTCTCACCTTTACATAAAGTTTTTTTTAAAGTCTTTTGAAAATCGTTGGACTATAGTTTCTTCAGGCCGAAAAACAAAGACAGTCAACAAAAGGCAGCTGCTATTATTGTCAAAACACTAACAAACCCACTGTTTGCGTCCAACCTAGCACCAGTCAGGAAAAGGTAGCAACTAGCAGGTAAAGAACACCTAGTGGTATTTTCTCAAGGATTGGCCAGATCACAAGAAGGGGGAAAAAAGAGTGAATGCATTAATGTAAACTACCTGCCCAAAGCTGACAGCTAGCACCTAGCGGCCAACTGGTCTACAAAGTGGAGCATCCAATGGCTAAAAAGCTATCAAGTGGGTAAGGACCTTAAAAACTTGCTGATACCCAACTATTGGTTGGAGCATAAATACGATTCAGAATGAGGGCTAATGTTACGCTGTTTCTACTTCATGTGTAAACAGATAACTGTTTGCTAGCAAGTTCCCAATTCCAGCTTTAGAAGGTGATAAAAGGTCAATGTTTTGTTTATAGCTTCTGATCCAAGTTGCCAAAAAAAACAAGGTAATGCAGCTTTAAAGTCTCTTAGGGTTACACCTGTGTGACTTTTGAACATATGCTACCCTTAGATGTTACAAGTGTTTCTCATATCATCACCTCCACTGCTCTACCCCCTCATTCCCTCCCCTCCTTTCCTCCCTGTTTTTGTCTTTCCCTACCTCTTGCATCCCTTCACCCTCTAATCCTTTACTCCTGCCATCCACCCAGGATACGACAATGTAGACCTGGAACTGCAAACCCCCACAGAACTGAACTCCCAGCCCCTCACCCCTCTTCGCCCAGACGACTTCTTTAGTGAGGGCGAAGCTAGCGCAGACTCCCCTAGCAAGATCACGCTTACTAGACCTAGCGACCTCTCTCTCACTCAGACCACCAGTACTTCCAGCAGTGACCCCCCCACAGTCGCCCCAGGCCCCACCTCCAGTGCCGCTCAGCCCCCCATCGTTGGGGCAGAAGATACAGCGTTGACCAGTGGAGAAGTAGAGATTTCTAAGGAAGAAAAGACAGGGCTGGTTTATTATGACAGGCCAGATAATGACAGAAGGGCAGTAGAGCAATCAGGAAAGGGCCCACAGGGGTACGCTGAGGCCTTAAAGGAAGAACTGAAGGCAGAGGAACAAGGTGTGTTGGAGCGTCAGGGAGAGGATGCCGCCTCAGAAACACCTCAAGGGAATGGAAGGCATGAAGAAGAAGAGGAAGAGGAGGAGGAGATGACCCCGGCGAGGCTGCAGAGTCTGCTGAACGATATAAAGCTGGAGGGAGGCTTGGAGGACGAGGAGATGACAGAGGAGAGGATGAATGCTATTCTCGATCAATTGCACCAAGCAGAAAAAGACCTGTGTTCAGTTCCAGGCTGGAGAAATGAGACGTCCGGCGCAACCGCAGAGTTAGCAGCTCCCGGCCTCAGCCCCGGCACCGAGGAGGGCAGGTAGGATCTGGTTTTATTTAGTTTAAACATTTAACGTAACGTATTTTTGTCTAACCTTAAAATGTGTCACTGGACTGGAAAAAGAAATACTTCAAGAGTGTCGTGGCCGATATACCGCAGAATAAATTAACACAACAATATAAGGATATTATAATGAAAATAAAAAATAAAAACCCAAAATATAACTTTCTCAAGAGCATTTGGAAACAGCAATTCCAAGCACAGGTGACTAGTTTATTAAAGATACAAATGCAAACATAATATCTTAATATAATAAATAATTGGGCTAATGTCTTAATTATGATTTGACATCAGATATAGTATAAGCTGAAAGGTAGTAACATATTATAACGTAGTATAGTGTAGAAACATATTATGGAATGTTATATATAATATATAGTATATTACATCCTCTGTCTTAAGACCCTTGAAGCAGATAAGGAACCCCACCCAACACAAAAAAGACTAATCAAATATGACATGATATAGTGTGGGTATCATGGAATATAATAACGTTTAGTAAACATCAAGTTGTGAGTAGTTTGGTGGTGGCATCTGATTTAATGTCCTCCCCACATGTCACCCCCACAGCCCCGACAGTCTGGCTGATTCTTTGGAGCAGCCCCCGGCTAAGGCCAACCGACAGAACGGAGGTCACATCGACACCGTCAGGGAAGGAAAGGAAGCCAAGAGGAAGGAATCTCAGGAGGAGAGCAGCACAGCGGGACCAAGCGGAGGACAGGAGGAGGGAGGAGAAAGGTCCCAGCACAAAGTCCAGGTGAGAGTCACTCTTTAAAACCGAGGGGTTAGCGGACTCATTTGTCATTATTGAACTATATGTGTTTTATTCCGAATAAACATCATGTCATTGTGGACCAAATAGCTTTTTGTTATAATTCAAAGTCTCATAGCCTTACATTTAGTTGTAGTGGTTTTTGTTTGGAAACAAATGTCTCCAATGTTTGCTTTAACTTACCTTTAAGTCATAAAGTAAAAAAAACACACACACACACACACACACACACACACACACACACACACACACACACACACACACACACACACACACTCTTGGTCCTTCTTGTAACAATGCTCCTGGACTGCCCTCATCAGCGGAGTG
Source organism: Notothenia coriiceps (assembly GCF_000735185.1). Taxonomy (NCBI): domain Eukaryota; kingdom Metazoa; phylum Chordata; class Actinopteri; order Perciformes; family Nototheniidae; genus Notothenia; species Notothenia coriiceps. The sequence goes on along the minus strand of NW_011363671.1, from coordinate 16,258 downwards.
CTATAGATGAGTCCGGCTCCGATGGGGAGACCATTGTCACCACCAGGGTGTTCCGCAGACGGGTCATACTCAAGGTGTGTAAGGCCTGCTGTGTGGCGGCTCCAGGCAGAGTGAACATGCTTAAAGCTTTCCGAAACAAGTGTGTGTAGAGGCGCCAGTTGCAGAAACAGAAGAAAAATTTAGAAGCTGTGCTGGTGTGTGCTCAGCCTTTGTGTGTTTTACAGAGTGAAAGTAGATTTAGTTTTTTACTTGGTGTTGTATTTGTGTGGCAGAGAGTGTAACATACAGAGTGTTTCCATCCAACAGTTTTTTGGAGAGTTCAAATTCAAGAAGTTTAAATATCACACAGAATTAGTTTATGCTTGGATTTCTTTGAAATGCATTGAATTAAGATAAAATACACCAAAAAGTCAAACTAATGCCTGAATAAATGCCACATTTCCATCAAGTTCACCGTGATTCCAATTACATCATGTTGTTTGGAGTCTTCAGGAAATGGTTTTATGACACCCGACAGGAGAATTACCATCTTCAACTTATTATCTGGATCTGCACCAACACTTAATATTAACATGACAATTATGGATGATAGATCCAATTGATTTGCTTTATTTTGGATGGAAACATTCATATGCAACAACATATGCAAATGTGCATAGGACAGTGTGTATGTGGGGGGGTTAGTGTATGTGGTTGTTTAGCCTTGCTTTAGCATGAAGTGCTACTCACTGCTTGTTGGTGCGATCCACCAGCTGTTTGGTGTTTCTTCCTGGTTGTGCTGTGCGTTTGGCTCAAATCAAGAGAGTGTTATACTATGTGTGCGTATAATGAGGCTGGATTTCCACAGGAGCAGAAAATCTCTTAAAGTATGTAAAAACCCAACTTTGATGGTCGCAACGCCCGTGTGCCCCTGGAGCAAGAGCTCTCAGATGTTTGCCCACTCTTGATTCAAGAGCAATAACAGTATCAACTTAATGCTTACATTTATTGTACAAAACTAACAATTATTTTCATTCAAAGTTGATTTGATGAATATTTTCTAGATTCATGGAACGATCGATTGGTGTATAAAAGGTCAGGAAGTGATCTTGATGGCTTGTTTGTTGACAAAACTTAAAAAACCCAAAGATATACAGTTTATAAGATGAATAAAACCAGTATGTACTGACACTAAAGAGGCTTGAAATTGAGAACTTCCTAAATAATAACTTAAACCAATTCATTTTGTTGTCGATTGACTAAAGTTAGCTGCTCAGGCAATCTGTCTCTGTGATTCATGGCTTTCCTTTATTGTGCATGACATGAGTTTGAAGGAAGAACTCATCATCATGGCAGGAGGTTTTTTCACTTGTTCTCCACTCCGCTGTTGGTCTCTGAGATGTGTCATGATTAACAGTTACAGTTATCCATAACTAGATTGAACCTTCATTTAAATTGCCGGTGTGCATTTTGAAGCTTGTTTTCAGAGCCTTGCTAACATGTTGATCCTGTATCATGCACCTGCATCCCTTGGGTTCCAAATCAACTTTTTATTGAATTTAAACACCTTTAAAGTATTGTAACAAGTCATGTTTTTCTGTTATAAGTGCTGCATCACAGATTAGCATGGTCAAAGATTTTATTTATAGCATATGTTTTTATCTATCTGAGAGTTTATTAAAAAGGAAACTGCACTTTGAAAACCATCGTCTGTGGCAGGCAGACGTATGTTCTCTTTATTCTAAATAACCAGATGAATAACTATCAACAAGATTACCTCTCGTAACTTTTCCCGACCTGTACGCCACCCTTCCATCCACCTTTCACTCATCCTTTAACCATTCATCCCAGGGAGAGGAAGCCAGAAACATTCCTGGGGATTCTGTGACGGAGGAGCAGTTCACAGATGAAGACGGGAATCTGGTCACCAGAAAAGTAACCATCCTCATCCCCCTCCATCACCTCTTGACCCGACAGCTCTCTCTCACACACACACACACACACACACACACACACACACACACACACACACACACACACACACACACACACACACACACACACACACACACACACACACACCTCTCCTCCTGTCCCTCCTTTTCATTATGCCTGCTCACATAATGCTCTCCTGCTTCCCTCCCCATGACATGCTTCTGCCCTACAGGTGATCAGAAAGGTGGTGCGCCGTGTGTACAACACGGCTGAGAGGAGGGAAAGTGAAGGCGATATTATTACAGAAGACGGAGCTGGTGGTGGTGGTGGTGATGGTGGTGATGGTGTAGCCACAGGTGGAGCAGATGCTGCCTCTTCTTCAGGATCCAAGGGGGGGAAGAGCAAGAAGAGGGGGAAGCGCTCCCGGCATGCCAACAAGGCTGAGAAATCTGGAGAAAAAACTGAGGTTGGGGTTAAAAACCAACCGTCAAACGTCTTCACCTGAACTATCCGCGCCTCCTTACACCTGCATGAAGCTTTACCTGTGTGAGCACTCAGAGGAATGGGAGGGATCCATCACAGTCAAGAGCCGAAGTAAACTAGTGGAGGCAAATGAGGACGAGCTTAGGCCTGTTGCTTTAAGCATATTGAGCACTTTTTACAATACAATACAATAAAAACAACTTAGCTACTGGCTAGTTAAGCTACCTTCTCCTTTGATATGTTTCCTTTAGCCACTACATCAAATGAGAAGATAATGGCACCTAAACTTCAGACTACACCCAGGTTGAGCTCTCGCTTTCTGCATTGGTTTTAATGGAATCTGAGCAGAGAAATAGTGCCACCTGCTGATCATGTCCTTGAAATAGCTCCTAATATTCACAATACAATAGTGGATGGAACTATTGTATCAAAGACAGGTTATGGATCATTTTAAACTTGACCATAGAATACATAAAAAGTTGTGCATATCTGTAGGATCGGGCTCCTGTTGTGAAGTCTGATCTCAGTACTAAACTAAACTGAGCTGTGTGTCGAGTGCTGTGTTATAGAGTAGCAGTGTGTGTGTTTCCTCTGTACTGCAGTGTGTCAGTAGTGTTTGATGTCCAACAGCCATGTCAGGTTGCTGTGGTTTGAGAAATACTAATATTACGTGTTTCAACTACCATAGAGAAATGAATACAGTTCTTTCTGTTAAGATGTGCTGATGCACGTGTGATTTGAAGTAGTAATACTAACATCCTTTTCTCTCCTGAAGCCCGCCTCTCTTGCAGCATGCTTCTTGTGATTCCTCCGCAGTAGTACAGCTTCACTGCGCTTCACTAACACACTTCATGTTTAGTCGGAGCACCACTCTAACTTTATTTTCTTTGTTTTTCTCTCTTCTGAACAAACTCGATGCTTCTCCCCCCCGCCAAGCCTGGAGACAGTGCCAATAAGAAACAAGGGAAGAAGAGTCAGTCATAACAGTAGAGCACTCAACTCAAGCAGGTAAGAATATAATAATAAATATCAATCTCTTAAAGGTGGGGTAGGTAAGTTTGAGAAACCGGCTCGAGATACACTTTTTGTTATATTCCATGTAATGCTCTTAACATCCCGATAGCAATGAATATCTTAAGAGCTTTGACAAAAAATCCATTAAAAAATTTCATCTGTGGAAGCCGTAGTACTGTAAAAAGCACGACCAATCATTTTAGCCGGCCCGGCTAAAGTAACTGGATGGCCTACCTGCCTGTCAGCCTTCCATCTGTGCACAAACTTATCTCGTGCCCTCATTGGTCATGTGCGCGTTCGTGTGTTGGAGGAGGGGCTCTGTAAGGAAGTGGCAGATTTTTTTCGGCTGTATATTTTCAAATTCTATCGGACTCGAGCTGGTTTCTCCAAAATTACCTACCCCACCTTTAAGACACTCTAATCTGCTATGTGTTTTAGAATGTCTTTTTAGATAAATATGCAACAAAACTGTTCCTCCTCTGTGTTAAACCTATATCAAATTAGTATTTTTGGAAATGTTCAACACATTTTGTAACTAAGAAGCAGAAAAGAAGCATACTGGCTTTCAATTTCAATATCGATTTAATCTTTCCTTAATATTTAGTGTTAAAAGGTCAGAAAGTATATAAAATTGCCTTTTTTTAACCAACAGCCAGAAAGCCAAATATATTACATTTATAATCATAAAAAAACAGGAGCAGCAAATGTGAGAAGCAGGAAGTAGCTATTTCATGTCATTTTTGTTTGGAAAATCAATCAAATGAATGATCAAATTAAATCCAATTTAAGACCTACTAAACGATTGCAGATGATCAGCCCGTTAACAGATCTTATTAACTCTGGGGCATTGAATAACTACAGTATAGCCTCAAATGCTAATGTTATGTGTCTCCTTCCAGGTCCATGAGGTCCATCTGCAACTCCAAACATGCCCTGGGAGGAAAGACAAGACTGGAAGCCTCGTCAATCGGCCAAAAACGTGTCTGAAGCTTTCACTTACAGCGCATGGTTTTCAGCAAGACAACAAGCTAAACTTTTCTTTGATTTCGCATGAGCATGTCACCACAACTCACTCACTGTTGGAAACAACACGGGAGGGACACACACGGACGTGAGCTGGAGCTTTCTTACATGATCTTTAACCAATGGAAGGCGTGTGTGACCAAAGATGGCACAAACAAGGAAAACTTAACGCTGACAGATAAGGATTCACTCTCTCTCCCAGACACTCGCCTTATATGGTCCATTCTTTCCTCCTGGACCCGCAGTATTGGGGTGTACCATGTGGTTCTTTTTTTTTAAATGAAATATAATAGTAAATGGGTGATTTTTGTTGTATATAAATGACACTGTATAAAATGAAAAAAAAAATAGAAATCAGTAGCTTCACAGATTGTTTATGCACTGATTTGAGTGGAAGCTTTGCCGAGTCGGTGCGTTTGTATTGAGGTTGACACTGTTTGAGCGTGCAACCTGAAACGCTCTTCCTAAATGAATTTAAAAAAGAACAAAAAAAAGCTGTATGTAAAGAGAAAGGAATGGAAAAAAAATAATACTTGCTTGATTTTAAAAGGACGTTTCTTCAAAAGCCAACATCTACTTCCTGTGGAACATTATTTGTCTTCAGAGAAATAATATTTTGCTGCATGTGACGTCACCTTATTTTAAACGCTTTCCTTTAATTTTCCTCCTAATTCAAATGCACTGTAATACAATTAGAGAGATGGTACTTCTGTCTTTGATAGCACTCATAATAACCCAACCATGTGTCATCTATAACCGTTTTTTATGAAAATGTAAACACGCACAGCGAGGTGCTGCTGTTGTCCCCGATGTAACCTGCAGAGCGTTGTGTTTTCTCCTAACTGCTAGCAGCCCTGTGTGTGTGAAACATAAAATACAAATGTCTATATGTAAGCCCATCATGCACACTAGGAGTCTACGTTTAAGCTTTTAGGTCTGCTGTGATTTTAAAAAGGGGACTTTTAATTTGACGGTTTGATGACTTTTATCTTTATTTAACAGGTTGTATTTACATAAGAACACAGAATGTCATTTTTTAGCCCCATTATCCAATTTGTATTAATGGCTAAATCCCACATTGTTAGAAATCTGATCTACGGTTCTTGTGAAATTTTAATTTCTTCTCTCTATGTCTTTTTTCATACGAAACCACCTTAAGCATCCTTTGTTAATGATGAATCTGGTACCAACATGTATGACGAACCAACATAGCCTACACTGGATGATCCAAGTCATTATTTAAGCAGAAAAATAAATTGTGTTGAACTGATCTTTGTGTGTTTGCTATGTTTTGCAATGTCATGGTTTCTATCAAGACACAGTTGAACTTTAAATGTGAAGCCGTCAAAATCTAAAGGAGGAGCCGTCGAGAAGCTTCATAATAAAAGCCTTTCTCGTGTGAGGGCGTTGGAAGTATTTTGATCCTTTAATAAGTAAAAGTATGAGTACTACACTGTACAATACTCAGAATTCCCCCTGTTACTGTTATATGATTAGTTTACTATACGTTCATTTAAAAGCCGCACGATTGCTGGGTTTGTAGAAATTTCAGAAAAACAGTAAGAAATGCCATCGCAATTTCCCAGAGCCAAAAAGGACAGCTCACAAGGTTTGTTGGTCTGGGGTTGGGCAGTATACAATTTGTAAGAGCCATTTAGGCACATTATTTGATGGTAATGAATATGGTTTGGTGAGCCAAACTTAAATGAGCTGAATAATGTCATATTACAACGCAGGGCTAGCTCAAAGGCACAGAGCACTTGATACAGTCTATTATTTTAGTGCCTGTTTTTGTCAACATATGCTTACTGATCCCTATCCAGTAGCCCTCATTGGGCAGTTGTGTCTTTCCTAACATGGCTAGTCGCATAGCATTGTCCATGTGGACTCTAGTTGGTTCATGCTTTTTAGTTTTTTCTGATATGTGCTTTAGTCACTCACATCTGTCTGGATCCATGCTGGTTCTGATCCTGACGTTTGAAAAAAGGAGGCAGGGGAAGCAAAATATAGCACTGGTGTTGCTACAGGTAGTGCTTTCTAAACCAGCTCCTTGAAAAAGAGCACGTATACTGCCTTCCTCTGTCCTTAACTCCTGCCTATGTCAGTCTGATCAGGTCCGAACTCTTATACTCTCAGCTTTCCCTCCAGTGTCCTCCTCTCAAAGAGTGTTTCTTTAAGTGATTAAACATCATTTTCCTTCATTCGCTATCTAGTTTTGTTTACACTCCGTCTCCGTCTAACTCTCTCTCATTCAAACGTCAATCACTCACAGTGTGCTGTTGGCAGTGTCAATAGCTGCATTGGGCGCAGCTTGGTGCGCCCCGAGCTGCTCCTATCACTTGTATTCATTAAGTTTACATTTAAGTATTAGCACCACCGAAGAAGCACAAGGTTAATGTTAAAACCGTTTCAATAAACCAGCAAAGTTGGATTACAAATAACACCAAAAAAAACTAAATCATTTAGATTTAGAATTATTTCTTCGCATACCAATAAAGCAGCACTTATCATTGTAAAATATTATTTTAGAAATGATGGTGTTCCTTCACAGTTTCATCAAAACACATGTGATTGTAAAACAAATAACATTCAAATTGAATATCAAACCATTTTGCTATGTAGCCTACCATTTAAAGGAATAGTTCAACATTTAGGAAAAACTTGCCATCTCCGTTTCAGTCATATAAATAATATCTCAAGCTTTGGATGTGTTGGATTTGTTTCTCACGAGCAGCTTTATGCTAACCAAAGCTAACCAATCTTCGTTTACCAGAGAAGTCCTGAACAAGATTGCAGCATAGAACATAAAAGAGAGATTATAGAAAATGGACGCATCACTTAATGTTGATAAATCATGAAGAGAATAACTAAGTTTTGTAATCAAAAGGGTAAAGCAAGATAAACAGAATAAGAGCAATACATGTAATGAATATATTGTGAACACAACTGTAGGTAATATTGAAGAGTTGGGTTTTGCTAAGTCAGTTTTTTATGATGAACAGACCAATATTATATATTTACCATCACAAAAGACAGAAAAAATGCAACTCCTTGCAACTAAAAAGATGGAGAATTACAGAGTTCAGCTCTTGTTATTGATATCCTTATCTCACTCTTGAAAAGAAAGTGAATTAGCATATTATCAAAATGTTGAACTTCTCCTTTAACAAACATTAAAGACTTGTCAGCTGTGTGGATTCCTCTGGGTGAGTCTGAACATGTTTTTTCAGATCCTCCTTCCTTGTGAACCCTTTCCCGCAGACGCTGCAGCTGTGCGCTCGCTCCCCCTCGTGGACGCCCATGTGTTTGGTCAGCGAGCCGCTGGCCGTGAAGCTTTTCCCACAGACGTTGCACAGATACGGTTTCTCTCCGGTGTGCGACCTCATGTGGATCTTTAGCGCTCCGCTTTTATAGAACTTCTTGTCACACACGCTGCATCGGTGAGTGGACTCTCCTGTGTGGATCATCATGTGTGTTTTCAGAGTCCCCCTCTGCCTGAATCCTTTCCCACAGACGCTACAGAGGAAGGGTTTCTCTCCTGTGTGGATCCTCATGTGAGCCATCATGTACTCTTTAAAGCTGAAGCTCTGCCCGCACACGCTGCACACGTACCTTTTCTCCCCCGTGTGGACTCTCATGTGTCCCATTAGGTTTCCGTTTTGAGCGAACGCCTTCCCGCACACGGTGCAGATGTACGGTTTCTCTCCCGTGTGGGTCCTCATGTGCATCTCCAGTTGTTTGTGGCCGTCAAAGTGTTTCCCACAGACTTCACAATCATTCGTCTGGATGTAGGTTTGCAGGTGACACCTCAAGCTTTCCTCGGATTTGAAACGTTTCCCGCACACGCCACAAACATCTGTATCCTCCTCGTCTTCTAGCACATGCCTCAAAAACGAGGCTCTGTAGGAGAAAGACTTGCCACATACTTTACAGAGGTATTTCGGATTAGATACATCCTTGCAATCCTTATCTTTAGCTCCTTTTGTTTTTGACTTTCGTAAATAAGGTCGGTCTTTGATCTGCTCCTTCTCACTGTCTCCTTCCTCACTGCCCTCACTGTCCTTCCACTCCTCATCACTGTCCTCTTTATTCCCAGAGCCCTCTGCCTCTGACTGTTTCTCCTCTGAATTCCTGCAGATGTTTTCTTCCTTGTGCGTTTGTAAATGAACCTCCAGGCTTTCGTCGGAGTCCAGATGTTTCCCACAGGCTCCACAAAGATCGGAGTTCTGTTTGTGCGTAACTACGTGTTTCAGAAAAGACCGTTTGTAGTGGAAAAACTTTCCACACACTCTGCAACAACTCCGTCCTGCAGTCGGGCTCTTGTTGGATGTGAAATTGTTCCTTTTATGTTTTTTCATTTTCTTCCCAATGACCCCATTGAGGAAAGACCTTCCACACAGTTGGCAACAATCCTCGCCCTGACTATGGCTCTGAAGTGATTTGAGATGTTTTTCATTTATCTCACTGTTATTATCTTCACTTGGAGTTTCTGAATTGTTCGATGATAGAACCTTAGGGTTACTTTGTGTCTCCGTTTCCATCATAGTCGAGGTTCCCTTTTCTGTTCTCTGTGCTTGATGGTTATCTGAGAGCCCAGTGTGGATTAAATCACAGTCTGTGTCTGTATAGGCGTCTTTAAACTTTATATGTAATGTTTTCTGGAGCAGACTGGATGCCCTGCTCTGCTCAGAAGAAACATCCTTTTCAGTGTTTGACCCAAGGAGTGTAAATCTCTCTAATGGGAAATGAGAGAGAAAATTCAGCATGGTTGTATTGTAAACTGCATAAAAACACAGACACCGTAAAAATATTCCCTTGTAGCTGTGGGAGCATGAGCAACAAAAAAATCTCTATTCTGCAACACTTCCTTAAGTCGACAAAGCGTGAACGTTTGACACAATATATACATATATTGTGTTGGGCTGTACCCGAATATCCGAATATTCGTTCATTGGAGTACTATTCGGGTTTCAATTTCGTTATTCGGATATTCGTTTTGTTTGTTTTTTTTCCCGTTTTTTTTTCAACTTGAATTTATTGAAATCTCCAATATCAACGTGGAGGTGCTACCACTTAACCATAAACGTTATCGTTTACTTTCTCCTTCTTTATATGTAGATATTACTTTTCTCCGTTAATCTCCGTCACGTTGTTTCCAAAGCAACAACAACTTCCTGTCAACAGCGCTACCTCTCCTTCAAAATAAAAGCATGTCCCTATAAATAGGACGACATATACAACTGCAACGAAAGTAACAAAAAAAATGCCATATGCTTTTCAATTTCAAAGAACACAAATTGGGTTACGGTGCGGGCCGAATATTCGCCGCTGATTACTACCGAATATCCGGAGCCCGAAAAATGGTATTCGGGACAGCCCTAATATTTTGGAATCATTTCAAAAAGGCGTGTTAGGTCTATAACAAATGTAACAGATTACTATTTATCTTTGCAAAGCTGTCCACAAATGTTTACAAGAAAATCTAGTCAATGATAAATGTCTGAGTAAATAAATAAGCAAATGTAACACATTAAGGATGGTAATTATCAAAGATTCATACTCTACATAAAACACAAACATAAATGCTTAGCATGGGTTTGTAATTAATCTATAACTAACTTCATGATTTCACTTTTGTTTGTTGTGCTGTGCATAATGATTAATAAAATGATGATGGTGCCAGCAGTAAACAAATTGTATGTACCGGTATATATAACTGTACAATTATAAATCATTTTTTGGTTTAAACATTATGTAATATACCTGGGCTGGGTACATTTGTCTCAGTTTTAAGCATGACGTTGGGCGGTTGGCTTTGGCTCTCCTGGTGGGATTCGGTCACTCGTGCCTCGTATTCTCCCATCATGTCCTCCAGGATCCTAACAATCTCGTCTGCAACCATCGACAGCCGCTTGTGTACAGCTGCCCTCTGCTGTTCAGAAGGCATGTCTGGAGAAAGGGAGAAAATAAAGAAATAGCTTTAAGTATAAACAAATGACAGAATAATTCAGCTGATCCTTGCTCCCCATATATAATTAATTAATTTGCCCTTTACCAGAGAGGCTTGTTTTGTACTTCAGTACTTTTTCTTCTTTTTTAAGTTTGTGTGGATTTTAGGATGAAACTACAGTTTGGTTTAGTTAAAAAGTTATGCATTTATCCTTAAAATTGGTGACATTGTTGAATAAAGATGAGCATAATATACCCAAGCTCTTGATCTTGACCATTCCTGCTCCAAACAGAAAAAAATCTGTATTTATGTCCACTGTAATACTTTTTTTTATCATGTTATTCCAAAAAATATTTAGCTTTGGTGCAGTTAAAAAAATGCTTAACTTAAGTTTCATCACATACAAAAAAAAGGTCACACAACGTATCCAGTACCAGTTTATATCTTACATATCATTACAAAAGTTGCACTATTGTATATGGTGAAGAACTTTGAATGAGTTACTGTTTATCTTGCAGTTGATTGATAGATCACCTTTTTAATTATCTGGAAGTACAAAGTAACTTATTGTATCAAAAATGTGTAAAAAGTACTATACTGGTATCCAATATGAAGTGGAGTAGAAGTGAAACGTAGCAGAACATTGACATTCTCAAGCAAAGCACCCAGCAATTGAAAGTAATCAAGCATATTTACACAAGTACTGTCCTTAAGTACAATTTTGAGGAACTTAATATGCATAATAAAGACTGATTTTTGTACTACTTCTGTAGGCAACATTTGAATGCAGCACTTTGACTCGCAGTAGTGTATTTCTACACTATTTTATGCTTAAGCAAAACATCTGAGCACTTGTTATAGTTATAATCTACAAACTAATGCATGTAGCTTATAACTTCAACATTTTAAATAAAGTACTAACGTTACTTTTCCTTTGGGAGATAACAAGAGAACATATTGATTGCATGATGATTAGTTGACTTGGTGGTTAATAACGTGTGTGTTGAATGTGTGGTTTACATGCCTGCTGCCTCCTCAGAGCTGAAGATCTGCTCCGCGGCCGCCGATAGTCTCTCCGCCAGCAGCGCCCTCACCGCCTGCAGTTTGGACATCATGGAGTCTTAAAAATACTTTTTTAACATCGAAACATTTTTGTTTTGCTCCAACAGCACCTGCAGAGACACTTTTATCAACAACCATAGACTGTATATATGTCAACAACACAAGGAGCAAGCTCAGTGCTTCCGGTAGGGTCTTCTTCTTCCTCTGTATTGTTAATCTAAAGCTAGATGGTGGAACACCGCCACCCTCTGTTCATAAGTGGTATTACAGTTGATTGTGTCAAAGCAGCGGTGAAAGATCAAATATTTTTATTATAAATTAAAGTAGCAGTACCACCACAAAATACTTACAAAAATTCCAAATGCATCAAGTTTAAAAAAAACAAACAAGTTACACACATGTGCAGTCCTAGCTTAAAACAAACAGCTTTTGGCTAGAAACTGAAAACATACATTGTTCTAAGAATGGCCATTCTACATAATGAGTACTTTTACTTTACATCTTGACCAGTTTTCATGACCCCAAATAGTCAGCGCCCCAGCCTTCACTTGCACACGTCAACAGACAACAAATAAATACAAAACAAAGAGGCACAAAACAACAGCAAAAAAGTGTTTAACACACCCTGTTATACTGTGCAGAATAGGTAGTGCGGGGCCTTTTGAATGTCTGTGCCCAAGAAGAAACAAATTATCGTTATATGCCCATGGGTGTTGAAAAACAGCAGTAGTGACACAGTCTTGCACAACTCAGTGTTGTTGGATGTTTTGTGTCCATTCGAAAAAACGCAAACAGACAAATATTGAATGTTCATCTTGCACTGTCAGCCTTTGACAGTCCTATGACGTGTGAGTCTATGTCATGGCAGCAGGTCAGGCTAAAGGCCAGGGCTTTGGTGCCGAGTTAATGATTTATATCACACTCTGTCTGTGCCAAAATTGTATATTTATCTTTAAAAATGTTCTAGGCCATTAAAAAAGGGATTTTTGGAAGGGGGCCGTGTGTGTATTAGTTTCTGTTTACTAAAGAAATTAGAAAATGTTGCAAATTAAACTAAATCAGTCATCAAAAAAGGAAATCATTTGGGGGGGGGGGTCACTGGGATAAAGATAGTGACAATTTGCATTTAAACAAGTACTGTAATAGAGTACAATTTTAAGGTACTGTTTATTTTCTTGAGTATTTATATTTACTTTTAAATATTTGACAGCTTTAGTTACTTTGCAGATCCAGATTAATGAAACAAAATAGAAATAACAAATAGAAAAAGGATGTAAAATGATAGGTATAGTTACACAGCAGTCATAAGGTCATTCCTAGCATTCGGTGCCATTTAGGTCCCCACCACATTATATCATATATTTTGTATTTAAAAGGTTTAATGCTTATTTTTTAAATGCTTGGTTTTAAATGTGTATACCCTCTACCATAAAACAACAATGTTATTTAGCCAGGATATTAAAAATTCTAAATAATTACTCTGATTTTAGCACAAGTAGGCCAAATTGCTGTGTCCCCAATCATGTTTGCTCAACTTCTGTAACAGATATACAAAAAGAAATCAAAGAAATACAAACAAATTCTATATTTTTGTGAGTGTTGTATGACCCTTTTGCTAATATTCCTCACCAAATTGAAATTGTTGTTATTAATTCATTTGTATTGAAAATAAAGTGTGTGTCCCCTGTTTCAATGTACCCCCTGTTACTCTGATTTGAATCCCTCTGGACACGCCCCTTTACTATTCTACTATCTGTATGACTCAAGAAGAAGAAGGATACGTTTTGAGTGGGAAATCATCTTCAAGAAGCAGAGTGAATGCGTTCTTCCTTCAACGATTTTCTAATGTTTTAAAGAACTTAACTATTGCGGTAAAGCATAAAATGTCCACCCTGTTATGCTCATTTTTAGTGGAACTGATCATTTTTTTTACATTTAGAAAATATGGTGAATATATCTATCAAATATATGTTTCTGTTGTCACCAAGTGCTAGCTTGATTATCATCACACATGTAGCAATAGCCAAGTTTAGCATAAAATGTCCACCCTGTTACTATTTTTCACAGTAACAGGGTGCACACACAGTAACTGGGGATGGTAAAAAAAAAAACGATGTTAAGCATAATATCCTGAGCTATTTTTCTTATCCTTTAACAAGCCATCATTCAGATTAAATAAAAAAAAAACATGGAAAATTTTTATTTTTATTTTTGAATACCCTAGCTGAAATGGCAACAAATGCTAGGAATGACATAGTGGTAATAATTCAAATAAAGAGAAATACTGTGAAAAGGGTCACCTTTGATAATTTGGTTAATTTTGCTACTGATTTATCTTTTATTTTAACTGAGTAACTTTATTATTCAGTGATAGTAATGTTGTTTCATGGAAGCTTCATGGAACTGGATCAATTAATAGTGGTAATGGATAAATACTCATGATAAAGTAAATTATGAGCCAAGTCATTTAATACATTTTCTATATATTTTTTATTAAAAATATTTAAAAGTTTCAAAAATACTTTCTATAACATTTAAAATACATTACTAATACAGTTGAAATACCATGCTGTGAGCGGTGGCCATTGTCTTTAAGATGAGGTTAAACACAACAAGTGCAGCGTGTGTGTTCATTGTTCTGTTTTTTCCAGGACTCAACAAATTGAATTATCATATTTTGCTAAACTCATAATTGGTGCCACTCAGCATCCTGGAGAGTGCTTCACATAATGTCACAAAGAGTGTACAAATCACACAAGTGACCAATTCACATTGATCTTATTGGCTCTTCCCTGAGGAACAGTTGGACATATAAAAACAAAAGCACCAGAGGAACGTATTTTTTCTTGATCCGGAAGAGATTCCTTCACATGTAAGTGTGTCCAATCTGAGTTCTTCTCTCAAATTCCCTTTTTGTTCTGCAGGCTCAGAGCTCCTTTCACACAGTACGGGATGATGCTGACGGTGACCAGAGGCACGGTGGCACTCTTGCAGAAGGACAGCAGGTAGAACAGAGCTGCGGTGTGCGTGGGAGGCTTGAAGGAGTCGAACAGGTGCAGCAGGAGCAGAGTGCTGATGACGCTCAGCGCTTTGACCGCCGAGCTGCTGCTGCTCTTCTTGGTCTCGGTGTAGAGGGGTGAGTGCAGGCCCAGGCCCAGGCCGAACAGCGTGCCCATGTTACGCAGGAGGCTGGCGAAGGGCGTGGAGTCCATGTGAACCCACTCTGGCTTCACACACCACCTCTGAGCCTTCTCCAGGGTCCAGAGCAGGTCCACACCCACAGCTTTAAGCAGCAGGTAGAAGCCAACAGCGAAGGAAGTCAGGAAGAGAGTCGTGTAGAAGTATTTCTTCATGCTGGCGCTGTAGATCAACTGAGTTCTGTTGAAGGCTTCTGCCACGAGTATACCTAGAAAACAATGGAATATCCAGGTTCATATTTGGAGTTATAAAGTACCGGATACCACTAAGATATCAGTAATCCTAAGGTATAGGGTACGCAATACAGGTAATATAAATAAAACATTGGTATTTGATACCGCAATGCATCGATTTAAGTAAAATATTACCAAGTAACAAAACTAGTCAAACAATACCTGCATTCAATCGTTTTTAGAAAAAGATTAATCTAATTGTTTGGTTTTGCTCTCAACCAATCAGCGCAGGCATTCTTTGATTAGATGCTACTGTAAGTGTGATTGGCCCACAACCGCAGGAGGCTAAAACCCTGTTGGGTTTAGTAAAGTTGAGCATGGTAAAAATGTAATATTTCAATAACAGGGTTCCTGCAGGTTTCGCCAACTCAAATTTAAGACTTTTTAAGACCTTTTTAAGACCACTTTGAATAGAATTTAAGACCTATTTCACGGCAAGAAAGTATGAAGGAAAATTGCTATGAAAGAAGAAATACGTCCCATAATTACTTACAAAGTAAATGTATTCATGTTCAACATAAGAACAATAACTGAACATAACAGCATAACAGTACAGAACTGTTTTAGCCAAAAAGTGTGTATGTGTATGTTTCTCTGTGTGCTTGTGTGTGTGTTCGGGCTGTGCAATTAATCGTATTTTAATCGCAACTACGATTTTGGCCTGCCACAAATACAATAAACAAAATAATCGAAAAAAACAATTATTTAGCTTTGCTAGGTTGTGACAGTGACAACATATTTAATCTAATTAATTTGAGTCTAATTTATATTTATTTATCATATTTATAGATGTTTAGTAGCTTGTGGAAGTGCGCTCCAAAATATTTGTTGATCTTGTTTATTGGTATTTACTATTTTGATATTATTTATTTAAATATATCATTTATTTATTACTTTTTCAGTTGAATTATACGTTCTAGGTAATCAACAGTTAAAAAGATAATGTTCAAATTATTATTTGTTTTAAAGTTCAATAAATTGATGCTTTCAAAGTCAATGAATAATCGTTATATCGTGATATTAATTATTGACCAACATAATCTTGATTATTGCCATAATCGAGCAGCCCTAGTGTGTGTGTGTGTGTGTGTGTGTGTGTGTGTGTGTGTGTGTGTGTGTGTGTGTGTGTGTGTGTGTGTGTGTGTGTGTGTGTGTGAGAGAGAGTGAGAGTAACAAGAGCTATATTCAGAGCTCTGCTGCCTTGGCTACAATCTTTCATCATTGCTGTTGTATGATTGGTGTTTAGCTACGGTATTTAGCGTCTACAGCACCTCCGCTTTTAGGGTTAACGTAGACCCAAACGTCGCCCGGAGGTCCCCCGGTGTTGTTGCGGGAGCTGCTGCACTAGCTAACGCTACATTCGCAAAACAAACGCTAATTT
>NW_011363669.1:0-2780 GCF_000735185.1 Notothenia coriiceps | reverse complement strand
TGTGTGTGTGTGTGTGTGTGTGTGTGTGTGTGTGTGTGTGTGTGTGTGTGTGTGTGTGTCTGCCTCGCCTCGCCTGGCAGCACAAAGGGGACATAACTAAGATGGGGCATTAAACATATTGTTTCTACAACAACTCACTGAATTATTTTTGCTTAACTGGCACAAATTATGAACAAAAGGTCCCTGTGTGTTTTGTTGAATGGATCCCAGATTTCTCTTTTCTTTTACATTGGTTGTCTTTTGTTTCTTACTCTGCTCATTATTTGCTAATTAAATGAGTGAAGTCACTCAGGCGCCTTTCTTTTTACCGAGTCAGTCATTTTGCTTCAACAATCGGGATCAGGAGACAATGAGTGGAGGAGACAGTCATTATGAGGATTGGATCTGAACACTGGCCTCCTGCAAAGTAATTAGACAGTAATGAATAGTTACAATGTAATTACGAGAACAAAAAAACAGCAAAGGACGCCGCTTTTCAATTACCATCACGTACCATAATTTCCCCTCGGCCTTTAGCTCTGTGCTGTAAGTAGCACTCTAATCGTGTTCCTACCTAGATGAATGGTTCAGAGTGTTAAATAATGTATGCGTTATGGCTATTGAGAGCCATGTGTGGGTCGCCCTCAGGCTCTTCTCACGCCATTGGCTTTGAGACGCCCAGCTGTCTAGCAGCAGAAATGCTGCTGTTTAGTATTGATCTTTCCATAAACGGCGGGATATCTAAAAGTCACAGTGGAAGCAAACTTTATCTCCACAGGCGATTGAAATTGATTGAATCCTTTACAAGAGCCACTATGTATGAGCAAGGGAACTGGAAATTGGACTACACTATTGGACTCTAGTTTTTGTGCATGCAAATGGGGTGCAAAGGCTAAGATCCCAAAGTTCCCTACAGAGGGAGTTTCATTTCCAACCACTCCCCAAAACACCTCCATTGGACTCCTTTGTTTACTTTCATAACATCATGACATCACTATGTAGCACTCACGCTTCTATTGGCTAGCGCTCCAACACATTTTACGTGATATGCTAAAGGGCGGGACATTGGTTGACCAATCACAACCAGCTAATCAATGCGAGATGTTCTTAATGCATTATTTCAGACATAATCTACTGCTGTTTTGAACATCAACAGTTTAGCACAACATTATCATAAAGGGTAAGGGCACTCAAATCATCGTAGGACCAAGATTTTGGATTCCTGGATGTGCTTCTTGATAATGTTGTGTTGTGTCTGGGATGTTTCCCTTAATGTGCTTCAAGTGAAAATGTTTGCACAAGGAACTTATTTTAGAGCAGTTTGTTGGTATTCTGCAGGGTAGGGCAGAACAAATACGTGATCATTGTTCCTGATTAGATCTGCTCTCTCAGCCAATGACGCACCACTCCACTCTGTCGTCATAGATACTGTGGCCTTTGAACATGTCGGGAGCTGTAATCACCTGCTGTACCTAGGAATCCTTTTATAGAATGTTCTTTTTCAAAGTTTAAACTCTTATTGGTTTTCTGTAGGTTCAACACTGAAATGGTTCAGAGTTTATCTAACAAGTTTCTATTTTCAGAGAAAAACGTTCAGACCGGCCAATTTCCTTTCCATCACAGCCATATAGGACATTATGCTAATGTGGCGTCTCAGACTTCCTTTGAAGTGCAACACTTTCTCCCAGCAGCAAGCTATTTTTGGTTAACCTTTGTCTGACTGGCAGATCACAGTGACATACTTTAGCATAGAATATGAAATGACCAGCAATACAGTTTTTTGAACCCAACTCAGCCATGCATACCCTAACGTTAACTACATGTTAAAGAATGTATTGAACATGCAAAACCTACAAGTATGACACTGCTGCTGCATTGCCAGTCCAGTTGTCAGACATCAAAGACGATGAAGCGCATTTTGTCTGTGCAATGTCCTTCGTATAACTTCTGATATGTCCAGTTGACACATGGCATTCAAAAAGAGTGATGAAATAGAGAGAAAGTGTAGAGGTGATGAATGATATTAACAATAAAAAGGTTGGTGAAAGGCCATAAATGCCTTCAATGATGACGTCACCTCCCGTAGAACATTGTGCATCCAAGATTTTCTTTCAGTGAGAAGTGGAGTAATACAGTTTTCAAATTTTTGTTGAGTCTAGACACAGAATAAGCTCTTCGTGTCAGCAAATATGAGCTTATGGATGATCACAGTGGCAGTAAAACCAGAGTCTTGTAGAATTGCTAATCCCATACTCAGACTGCACACATCCAGTGAGAGAGACTGATGGAAATAGAACGAAAGGAAATAAAAGAAATGCAAAAACCCTAAAGATCGTCAGGGCAGTGATGTCATCCTCGAGAAGTCACCTTCAAGGGGTCGTGGGGGAAAACGCTAACTTCATCAGAGATGGACAAGGGTGGTCGGAGTGAAAGGGTTAAGTGTTATCTTGGGGGCTGTATCTGGATCTGCTCTGACGCCCTTGGCTGAACCACTATGGTCCTTGTACCTGCATGACTGGTGATAAGGAGGATGACACATCTGCGCGGTCGCTCATAGTCGTAGCAGTGACAGCTATTCGTCATGCAGACAGGGTGTATGCCTCTTGGGTGGAAGTTAATGTTTTGTTTGTTGGTCTATTAATGAACTGACTCGTGCTCCATGCTTAAGTGTTAGCCAAGTTTTTAATGAAGCTCTTCTTCGGGTCCCTTACCGTACATCTGTATTCAAACATAGGTCACAACTATGTGGCGACACCTTGTGGTAGGAGTGTGTATCTATCTAATCAACACAGTTAACAGAG
>NW_011363668.1:0-3332 GCF_000735185.1 Notothenia coriiceps | reverse complement strand
GGGGGGGGGGGGGTTGTGTGAATGAATGATGTAGAGGCAGGGAGAGACAGAGGGATGAGGCAGGGAGATGAGTGATGGAGCTGTGCAGCACACAGAGAGAGAGAGATGAGAGGGTTTAATAAGCAGCCATACGTAGCTCAATGCCATCTGTAGGTTCCTGCCTCCAGGGCTGTGTGCTGTCTGTGTGTGGGTGGATGGGTTTATATTCTCATCTCGCGCTCTGTGTCTCTCTGCGTCTCCCTCCGCCTTCCTTCTCTTCCCCTCTTCCTCTCCTATGTCCTCATTCTACCCTATTCCTTATTTCCCCCCTTTATTCCTTGCACATTTTCAACCCCTGTGTTCTGCTTTCTTCTTGTCCTTCCCTCCCTCCCCCCCTCCCGTCCAGGCTCCATGGTGCCGTTCTCCATGCGGCTGCTGCACGCCGAGCTTCCCCAGTACCTGGCCAAGCCCCAAGAGGCTCTGGACCGCCTGCACAATCTCAAAACCGTCTGCCTCGCTGTTAGTAGACACACACACACACACACGGGCACAGAAATAGCCTCTGGATGAACATAAAAATATGCATACTCTGTAGCATTCACACAATAAAACCACAGAGAAAAAGCACGTACAAAGCCTTAAGCCCACCTGTGTAAACAGCTAAATCTGGTTTGGATTTTAAAGTCATTAAATATGTAGATTCTAATACAGACATAAAAAGTTTGAATTCCCTCCGCCCCTGTTAATAGATTCTGGAGAACTTGGAGAAAGGATTGGCTGAGGATGGCAGCATGATCACCCTGACACAGGATAATAGGCAAGGTAAGTACACACACACACACACACACACACACACACACACACACACACACACACACACACACACACACACACACACACACACACACACACACACACACACACACACACACACATTAGTATAAACATTATCTTATTGTTCGTCTCTTCTCTGCATCCCCTCCCCACGTCTGTTGAGGATTTGTCTTGAAATCCTCATGGTTTGTCCAAAAACACCACAAACATGAACTCTATAATAATATGTTACAGTGAAATGGATATTGTCTCAGTTGAGAGGCTGGAGTCAGAGAGTATGTGGCATTTTTTCACAGTTTTTCCCTAAAAAACCCACTAAAACAATGACGTTTTAGACAAAGTTGCAATTTACAATATCTTGATTATCGATTAATCTGCAAATTCATCTGCAAAGTGTGTGTGGAGTTATGTGTGTGTGTAAAAGTGTGTGTGTGGAGTATGTGTGGAGTCCATGAAAATGGGAAAAAAAATTCAAATGCCCATCAAAACTTTGCAGAGCCAAATGTGATTCGACCAAAAGTTAAAATAACCTTAAAATATTCACTTTAAAATTATATTTAACAGCATAAAACAGCTAATTCTGTAATTTAAGAGGCTTGAATCGGAGACTATTTGGTCATTTTTTCACTTTTTTTGGCTTATAATCTGTCTTAAACGCGTTATTATAAACGTTAACCTACATTAAGATTTATTGGTCCTTATTATTTGTCCTCTGTCTTCCCCCCAGACAGTCCGCTGAGCTGTGGTGGGTCCTTATGACTGAATGTTCTTTACTCAGAGGCAGAATGGACTTCAGCAGCCGTGGAAGATGTGACTTTCGACCACGAGGCTCCGCAGTGGGAAAAGTTCCCAGTGTTTCCCCTCCGGAAAACTCAAACACATCCATGTAACCATAATAAAACCCAACCACCAAATCGTGCAGCCGTCCAGGACAGAAATACACTGAAGGAATAACGTTCTAAAAACTGAATTTAACTTCAGAAAGTTTGCTTCATGAATGACACACAGTGGAAAACTGCATAATGAAGGGCCTTGTCAAATATTATGTAATGTGCAAAATTGAGCTGGCAGTGAACGGTTTATTCTTTCATTCATGCTTTTTCTGTTATATATAACCCATTTATCCATGCATGTTTCAGTCTGTGATAAAACACCCATAAAAATAGTCATTTTCCAAACAGGGAAAAGTCAAATCCTTCATTTGTAGGCAAACCAAACACATATTTTAGGGATTGATATAAGTTACTTTGATTTAGTTAACATGCATGTCACAATTGCAGAGATTTTAAGAGCTGTAATACCTAAGGAATGCACAGTTCTGTATCTTATAATTAGGTCTGAGTAACTGTCAAATCCCTCAGCCACACTCCAAGGAGCCAAAAGTCGAAAAACCCCAAAGATATTGACTTAGTAAAGATATATAACGGAGAAAAGTAGACCATTCAAAAGATTCTTAGGGCTAGAATGAAAGATGACGGTCCTCTTCCAATATGAGAGTCAAATGATAACACACAGGTAACCCAACTGTAGCTGTGAACATGACAGGATGTGTGATTACCTAGAAGAGCATCAGGACTGTTTGAGGCATATGATAGCTATGTGATTAACATGATGATTCAGCCTCTATGGAGAGAGACATAACAAGCATGATCATTTCTGACGTGGAGCTAATCTGAAGTAAACATTGAATACTGCTTTCTATTCCTCCATCTTGTGACTGTGTAACTCCCTCTCTTGGATATCAGCATGTGAAGGACACTGTTTGAGATTTTGAGTAAAAAGTCAGGATATTTAGATTTTGAGAAAAAAGACAGCATTTTTAGATTTTGAGAAAAAAAATACAAAATTTCGAAAAAAAGTCCGAATTTTGAGAAAAAGCACAAAAAAGTTTTTTGAGAGAAAAGTCAGAATTTTGAAAGAATTTTGAGATTTTGATAAAAAATACATGATTTTGCGATTTTGAGAAAAAATACATAATTTTGAGAGAAAGTCAGAATTTTGAGAAAAAGCAAAAAAAAATGATTTTGAGAAAAAAAGTCAAAATTTTGAGTGAAAGTCACAATTTTGAGAGAAAGTCACAATTTTGAGAAAAAGTTTTTTTAAAATTGAAGTTGAGAAAAAAAGTCAGAATTTTGAGAGAAGGTCAGAATTTTGAGAGAAAGTCAGAATTTTGAGATTTTGAGAAAAAGTCAGAATTTTGAGATTTTGAGAAAAAGTCAGAATGTTAAGAAAAAAGTCAGTATTTTGTTCATGACAGGATGTATAATTGCCTACAAGAACCGGCATTCCTCCATCTTGTGACTGTGTAACTCCCTCTCTTGGATATCAGCATGTTTAGGACACTGTTTGAGATTTTGAGTAAAAAGTCAGGATATTTAGATTTTGAGAAAAAAGACAGCATTTTGAGATTTTGAGAAAAAAATACAGAATTTTGAGAGAAAGTCCGAATTTTGAGAAAAAGCAAAACAAAATATTTTGAGAAAAAAGTCCGAATTTTGAGATTTTGAGAAAAATACATG
>NW_011363667.1:0-2055 GCF_000735185.1 Notothenia coriiceps | reverse complement strand
GAACTCAAATACCTGTACTTTCTACTATAATCTGAAATAACAACTCATATTTCTCGCATCAAATGACAACAAAATGCATTTTAATGGCCAAACAAAACACGGGGTTTGTCAAACAGAGCACAAGGTGTAGTCCTAAACGATAGCTGGGGATTCTGGGTAGTGTAGTGTCTTCTGCCATCCTTTACTCCGAAAAAATATTTGTTTCTCCGAATCGAAGGGGAAAAATACAAAAGCATCAATTTAAACCAATCAATGTTGTGTAACTAACAAGGATAATCTGGTGTTTTTTAGTCGATGAGTAGTGCAGATATCACTGTAAAATCAATCGACAGTAAGGGGAATACTTACTTCCGGGTGTACAATTCCCCGTTATCCAATGGGAATGGACGCTCACATTGCCTTTAAGGGCAGCCGACACAAACGAATGCCGTGCTTCCATGAGCGTCAAATCCCGCCGCAGATGGGAATACATTGCAATCAATTGAAAGCTATTTGCGTCCCTTTATGAAGCTGAAGGAGCCTAGGAGCGTCACAACTGCACGCCACGGGACCCTGACCAAACGTCGTTCCTGGACGATTATGGAGTGAGAGTGTGTTGACCAATCAGAGGCAGGTAAGGGTCATATAACCTTCAATATTGATCTTATTCTGCGTAATCATTACTCGAGTCATATTTAACCACAATCATCCTTTTAAAGGAATGCCTTGACTTCTAGGGAATGCAAACTGTCAGCTGTTTTACAATTGATGGCAAATTGATATCATTCTCAAGTCTTTGTCCCAAAAGTGAAGAAATCAGAAGCACGTTAGCTTAGCTTCACGTTAGCATAAAAACAAAAATAACAACAGTTAGCCTGGTGTTGTCGAGGGGAATCAAAATCCACTTAACAAAACCTCCAAAGCTCAAAATGAATATCTTGTATCTTCCTTTTAAATCTGTATATTTAAAAAGTACGATAGACCTATAGCTGTTTCTATTACACACACTGTTGCATAAACTCTACAAATACCTGGATGTGGTGAGAGACTGTTGATTAATCTCTTCTGCATTGGGTCATGTTCTGTCATTGTGACGTTCAGGAAACCTGTAGAGACAAACTCAGAGCGTGAATCACATTAAAGTCTGAAATATAATTATATTTACTTTTGGTTAATATTGTTCTCTGATTGCACGCAGAGCCTACAGTCATAGCTCATGATGTTTGATTATGGTTTTGACACATGGCGCCACATTTGTCTTCAGGCTAAACAAACGAGAGCAAGTGATTTCATGGCTCTGATATGAGTATTATGTCAATAGTGTGTAGAATAATAAGTCAATAGTGTGTAGTGAAATAAGTCAATAGTGTGTCGTGTAATAAGTCAATAGTGTGTAGTGTAATATCACAACACTGAGTGAAGTTATGCCCTTAGAAAAAGATGACATCTGTGTCAACCAGAGGTGGGAAGTAGTGGAGTACATTACATTACATTACATTACATTGCATTTGTTACCGTACTTAAGTACATCTTTCTGGTGTCTGTATTTTACTCCACTACTTATTTTTCTGCTGACTTTTTACTTTGACTTCTTACATGTTGAACACAAATACCTGTACTTTCTACTTCTTACATGTTGAACACAAATACCTGTACTTTCTACTTCTTACATGTTGAACTCAAATACCTGTACTTTCTACTTCTTACATTTTGAACTCAAATACCTGTACTTTCTACTTCTTACATGTTGAACACAAATACCTGTACTTTCTACTTCTTACATGTTGAACACAAATACCTGTACTTTCTACTTCTTACATGTTGAACACAAATACCTGTACTTTCTACTTCTTACATGTTGAACTCAAATACCTGTACTTTCTACTTCTTACATGTTGAACACAAATACCTGTACTTTCTACTTCTTACATGTTGAACACAAATACCTGTACTTTCTACTTCTTACATGTTGAACACAAATACCTGTACTTTCTACTTCTTACATGTTGAACACAAATACCTGTACTTTCTACTTCTTACATGTTGAACACAAATACCTGTACTTTCTACTTCTTA
>NW_011363666.1:0-2168 GCF_000735185.1 Notothenia coriiceps | reverse complement strand
GTATAGCCCTGCACAACTTCTCATGGGGAGGAGGCTTCGCACAACGGTGCCAACATTACCAGCGCTGCTGGATCCTGCTCTTCTTGACAGCGAGGCTGTAGTTCTGCGAGAAAGAGAGAGGAGAATAAAGGATGCACAGCGGTACAACCTGCGTCATCGAGTGAGAAGTCTCAAGAGGCTTGCACCGGGAAAAGAGGTTTGGGTCACGGATCAGAAGGCGAGTGGAACAGTTATGGGAAGTCACAACACGCCGCGTTCCTACATTCTTGAGGGACCTCATGGGACAGTCCGGCGTAATCGCCATCATCTCATCCCCATGTACTCCTCGTCAGAGCAGAGCGGCAGGGATGCAGCTGAGCAGCATTCAGGAGGTGTTCCAGAGCAGCGTGTTGCAGAACCTCCGGAGCCCGATGCTCAAGATCTGCCACCTACCCCGAGAACCAGGTCTGGGAGAGCTGTGGTGAGACCGGCTAGGTTGGAATTGTAAACAACCAGAAGCCTAAGAGATATTATATAGAGTCTTATAAGAGAGTAACAAAAACTGGTTATTATTAATGTTGTGCATTAATGTTGTGTAATACACAAAATATCATAGGGTTCCATTTAGTTCATGAAGGTCTGGAGTTAACTAATATTTTATATCTGGTTCAGATAGGAACAGACCTTCCACCCTACAGAGGCAGAATAATCCTCTAAGGTCTGTGGAGTCAATGGCAGTCTACCTATTGATTCATAAAAAGGGGGATGTGGTGTTATTGTATATATGTGTGTGTGTTAGCCAATAGGAGTGAAGCCTTACGGGCACGGTTCAGTGACGTCATAGGGAGACGACATGTTAGGGTAACGGAGCATGTGAGCTAGGTGTGTTCTAGCATGTGAGCTACCAATAAAGAGACACGTAATTGTGACTGTTGAACTCACGTGTATTGTTGAACAACACGACAATAACAACTATTGATTGATAAGAACCAAACCAAAAGGACTCGGACTCGAACACAGGCAATGATGAGTCGACTGGGACTCGACTTGGAATCTTCCTAGGTGACTCGAACTTGGACTCGGACTCGAAGAGCGGGGATTCGAGAGTGACTCGGACTCGTGAATTTGTAACTTGACTACAACACTGGATTATGTCAAAGTTGACCAATGAGACATGAAATGTACTATATTTCAGTCAATTATGAAATAAAATCTTGCAACAATTTTGGTTTCTGGATTGCTGAAGTGAAATTATAGTTTTTTTCTTAAACAGACCAGACCTAGGTTGCATGACATCTAAATGTATAACATGCCCACATTTTCAAATGATGGTCTGAGGAAGTGCAGAACAAATTCACACACAACGGTTAATAAAGGTGTTGTCTCTTCCCATATCTAATTAGAAATAAAAATATTGATATACCTTTCAAATTTGAAATGCGTCCCAGGCTTGCCTGAAGACCACAAATAAATACTAGCAACAGTCAACAGTCAGATTTGAAGGCCTAATCTACAATTTTCAGTAAGAATTAAAGACAAGATGAGCGCAATTTCAAACTGAATATATTTAAAGGTGAATAATAAGTTATCAGAGCTGCACTCTCAAATACCGTTTTAAATTAATATGAGGACATTATCTTTTTAAGATGTAAAATAAACACATCTGAAAGACTTAGTAGTGGCAACAGCTAAGCCCAGCATGGCCTCGAAGCACTGAGGTGAGGCTGGTGCAGGTCCTCCTTCATCAGGCCCCCACAGAGGATAATGGAGACATCCATTGCTGTCCTCTTTGCAGGGTGTTTTAATACAGGAGAAGGCATCTCTGCCTCAGACCTATTCGGCTGAACCAACACACATCAATCAAGTAATAGTTGCCTCAAAAGGCCTCTGCAGCACTGAGCATCACGCTGTCTCAAATGATCACAACGTGAATCAGGGATGCAAACTCGTCAGGTATGAAAAAGGTGACAAGGATCCGAGCCCCCCGACCCCTCGGAATATCGGCTTTAAAATGAGGAATAACAGAGGATTTTAGCAGTCAGAACAACTAAAGCAGCAGTGTTAATAATAACAGAAACGCCAAAGAGTCACATCTAATAGAAATATATAAAAGCATTTATTTTAATTGTGTAGCAGTCAGTTTATAATTTTGGCAGCACTGTTGAGCATTTTGAAAATGTATTTTCATG
>NW_011363665.1:0-3224 GCF_000735185.1 Notothenia coriiceps | reverse complement strand
GGACTGTAATGACCGATGCCAAGGACTGTAATGACCGTTGCTAAGGACTGTAATGACCGTTGCTGAGGACTGTAATGACCGTTGCTAAGGACTGTAATGACCGATGCCAAGGACTGTAATGACCGTTGCTAAGGACTGTAGTGACCGATGCCAAGGACTGTAATGACCGTTGCTAAGGACTGTAATGACCGTTGCTAAGGACTGTGATGACCGCTGTCAAGGACTGTGATGACCGTTGCTAAGGACTGTAATGACCAAAGCTAAGGACTGTAATAATGACCGTTGCTAAGGACTGTAATGACCAATGCCAAGGACTGTGATGACCAAAGCTAAGGACTGTAATAATGACCGTTGCTAAGGACTGTAATGACCAATGCCAAGGACTGTGATGACCGTTGCTAAGGACTTTAATGACCGAAGCCAAGGACTGTAATGACCCTTGCTAAGGACTGTAATGACCGTCGCTAAGGGCTGTAATTATCGTTGCTAAGGACTGTAATGACCGCTGTCAAGGACTGTAATAGTGAAATGTTTCCACACAAATCAGAATGTTTTGCAAATTATTTGGCTGGCCCACTTGCAATGCCTTCGCGGCCCACTAGGGGTCCGTGGCCCACAGGTTGGGAACCGCTAATCTAAATGAAGGGTGTCTCCTCACCTTCAGTTTTTATAGGACTTTAAAATCTCTTTAATTGACAAATCTTGTTGCTAATTAATTTCTTGGTGTTATGAAATCTTATCAAAATGTGTAATCAAAAGACCTGGCGTTCATCAGGCGGCCCGCCCGCTCCTCCCAGCTCTCGGAGACGTTGAGCAGCTCCTGCAGACGGGCCATGTCTCTCTCCAGTGAACGGTGAGATGTGAGGCCCACCCCCTGATCGATGAGCCTCCTCAGGGTCTCCAGGCTCAGGGGCTGTTTCCCAGCGCTCTGAACCCCCTCCAGCCAGCGCGCCTGCTCCAGAAGCTCTCGAAGCCTCGGCAGCTCGGGCAAACCCACGTCGAAGTCGAAGCTGACATCCAGCAGACTCTGGATCTCCGTCACGCTCGGCCTCTCGTCCAATAAAACCTTCTCGCTGTGCTGCTGGAAGTCCTCGATGCGGTTCAGGAGCTCCTGGAGGACGGGGAATACAAGAGACACAAATCAATGCTTCTGCAGAACTGATTTTATTATCTATCAATCAATTAATCAATGTTTGTTTATATAGCATCTTTCAATACAAGGCAATTCAAAGTGCTTTACAAAAACGAAAGACATTAACGATCTCCTATCATGCTATTTCTAGGCATATATTATAGGCCTCAGATATATACTGGATAAAAAGGTTTTTATCTATCTATTATATACATTTTTTTACATATCTTTCATATAAATTCAGACATTTTTCTGGATAGTTTTTGGACATTTTCCAGATATCTCCAGCATATTTTGCCGATATTTATTTTACGTCTTTTTGTGATATTTTCCCCACATTTTTCAGAATGTTTTTTTTTATATTAATCATATATTTTTCTGATAATCCTCAAACATTTTTGGGGACATTTTGCAGCATCCTACCTTGAGTTTGGGGGCCTGAGGGAGGCTGCAGGACAGATTGTAGAGCTGCCTCACAAACGACCTCAGCTCCTCCACCGTCAGCTGGCTGCACAACTTCCCGTTCCCACAGCGGTTCCTGAGAGAGGATCCATCACAGACGTTAATTCTTCTTCCCAAGTGGAGACAGAAGCTCTATTCATCTGGTGTGTATTTGTTACCTGGTCTGCCTCTTGCCGTTGAGCAGCTGCTGAGCCACAGCCGAACACTTCTCGGCGTCTGAAGCCACGATGCGGAGGCGTCGCAGGAGGTCGTTCTCCGGGAACAGTTTGGACTCCGACTGAGAGAGAAGGGAGCGAAACACCGGCAGACCTGAGAGGGAACGACACCTGGTTATAAATCAGTGTGATAAATCTGTGGTGGCGTTTTAATCCGTTTCTACATTTAAAATCCACTTTTCCTCTATCGGGGTCGTGGGTTATGACGCGCCTCTCTTTGCTCCAAACAAACTTTGTGGAGATCGTTGTATCGTTGAATCACATCAGATTTGTTCTTTGATCAAGGCGGCATACAAACATGAAGACACACTTCCTGGCTTCAAAGTAACTACAAGTTCTCCGTATCAAAAGGGAACAAAAAGAACACGGTCAGAAGACTATACCGCCTCCCGTCTAATCACAAACAGCTGTGTACCATTGTCATGCCATATAGAGGCACGTGCACGTCATACCCAACAGCGCACATTAAACAGCAAATAAGTGAGACTTAACATATTTTAAACCGCAGTGTGACTCACAAAACAGTCAAGAGTTTACTCTAAATCCTATATATATATTAATCAGACAAACATTCAAACCATAATGATGAAAGGAAAATGGCAGTTACACATCCATCCAATAAAGCCTCGGAGGGTGGCAGTGGTTTGTGAATCACGCAGTCATGCTCTTAATGCTTGCTACCCCTTTTCCCTCAACCTATCCTAAGGGAGTGCATGTACGTAGACACGTTAGTTTAGCTGCTATAGGCTTGGACTGTTGGGGGGGGGCACCTTACTCCGTCTTTCTGGCTGTTTGTACCTGTGTACTCTCATGTTCCGATTAACCCAGCTTCCCCCAAATCTCTTTTTTGTGTCCATATATACGCCGGGATCCTGAGTCGAGGCTGATCCTGTTGCTGTGGTCGTGTGTCCTGGATCCTCTATCCTGAGCACTGGATCTGAGTCCTGGACTTCGAGTCGTGGCTGAACCTGTCTCTGCGGTCCTGCCTGACTCTCACCATACTAGTTCCCTGATGGCTCCCACAGGATTGCTGACATCCTTGTGGATTCATCTTCTTATTATAGACACATGCATTTCCAAACATTTGGTCTACCTACGCTGTAAATGTATTATCTTTTCAATTTACACACGGCATCTATTGCACGTCTGTCTGTCCTGGGAGAGGGATCCCTCCTCTGTTGCTCTCCCTGAGGTTTCTCCCATGTTCCCCTTTAAACTGTGGGTTTCTCTCTGGAAGTTTTTCCTTGTACGATGTGAGGGTCTAAGGACAGAGGGTCTAAGGACAGAGGATCTAAGACAGAGGGTCTAAGGACAGAGGGTCTAAGGACAGAGGGTCTAAGACAGAGGGTCTAAGGACAGAGGGTCTAAGGACAGAGGGTCTAAGGACAGAGGGTCTAAGACAGAGGGTCTAGGAC
>NW_011363663.1:0-6486 GCF_000735185.1 Notothenia coriiceps | reverse complement strand
TTACACAGCAGTCAGTGATGGACATCAGAAAATGTCTAAAACAACCAGCCCTTATCGCCAGCAGTAACACTGTCTGCATCTACTGCAGGTAATAACAGTTCAGATCATGGGGACATACATTACACTGTCATGGACACTA
This sequence comes from Notothenia coriiceps, assembly GCF_000735185.1. Taxonomy (NCBI): domain Eukaryota; kingdom Metazoa; phylum Chordata; class Actinopteri; order Perciformes; family Nototheniidae; genus Notothenia; species Notothenia coriiceps. The sequence continues at coordinate 6,347 of NW_011363663.1, read as the reverse complement.
ACGCCCGACACGCCGGCTTTGCCCGCCTCGCCCATGGAGGCGGAGCAGCCGCAGCCGTCTTCGTTGCCCCAAACACGCCACCCCTCAGCGGCCCGCAAGTGCCAGAGGACCTCGGCAAAACAGAGCCTGCACAGTTATATTTAAAAAAAGTACCCAACTCGCCTGCACAGGCGCTCATTTTAAAGCTCATGGTTTCAAAACAGAGATTGGCTGGAATATTCATGTAAAAAAGATGCCATCTTCTTCTATGCATGTAGACATTTCGGTCTTGAAAGGGGAGTGATTTGTAAAATATCCATAAAGAAATAGTAAATCTGCTTACAGTTCTGTTTCATATGGGTGTTGAGATGTATCCATAGATCTCTTCATTTAGCTCTCAAAGTGCACCAGATTGATGCTTTTAACTTAAATATTTTTTTTTATTTTCCCGGGGGAGCATACCCCCGGACCCCCCTAGAGGAGGTGAGGACCCCCCTAGAGGGTGTTAGGTCCACGGTGTTTACATGCTTATTTATACAATATGTGTGCTTATGCTAACATCATAAGACAACATTTGGTTCTGTGTTGTGTGTAGTGAGAACGCGCTAGAGTGAGGGGGGCCCCCAAGCCAAAGCTCGCTTAGGGCCCCCAAAAGTCTAGGGCAGGCCCTGGTATTCCTACACTCTGGTACTTCTACGTTTACTCAAGTACAAGATCTGAGTACTTCTACTTTTACTCAACACGGTCTGGGTAATTTTCCCGCCTCTGCTCCGAACCCTGCTTGTTTCACCCATAGACTGTACACTTAACAGGTTTCACCTGTTTAATGGCTGGCAAAGTAGACCACTGGAGAATGAGGCAAAGAGTAACTCGGTATGCGGCCAAGGGTCAAAGGGAGGGGACGGGGACGGGGAGCCTGTCATTTTGGACCGGAACCTATGACCGGAACTCATTGGATCTGACGAGAAGGTTTAACTGGAGCTGGGTTGTGTCTTCTTCCTCGGTGTGTTGACCGTACTGACGGAGTCTGTCGGCGGGTCTGTTCTCATGCTAATGACCCAGAGGGAGGCGGCGGCGGGGAGAGGCGACAGGAGCTCGGTGTGTTCACTCCTATGAGAATCACACCTCATACACTCCGCAGTTACCTCTCTAGCAGCGTGCACTTCACGGGATTGTCGGACTATTTAACACCGTAACAGGAAGACACTCGCGGGAAAATGTATCTTCGAGGTTAGTAGTCTCTTTTTTATTACATTATTTGTGTATAATCTCTTTAATATCAGCGTTTACATGGCTTGTTTTGCACTAAGTTCACCATATGTGACGGGCTCTGCGTTGGGACTCTGCTGACTTGAATTACGTTCCGTCTCCGAGAGAAATCTCTGTGATATTCAAATGATGTTGGCTAGTTAGCTACTATTTTAGCCTGTTTGTAACTTCTAGCTTTATGTTAGCCCGTTGTGGTTACGTAGTTGTGTGTTGCAACTGTAGGCTATAGGCTACCACTGGTTCTATTCAGAGGTGGTAGAAGTACTCAGATCTTAAAAAAGTAGAAGTACCAGAGTGAATACTCTGTTACAAGTAAAAGTCCGGCATTCAAAACATTACTCAAGTAAAAGTACAAAAGTATTTGCATCAAAATATATTTAAAGTACCAAAAGTAAAACTAGTAATTGTACATATTGGTCCATTTCAGGATAATATATATGATATGTTTTATAATGATTGATCATGAAAGTGTTCTCAAAGCTGGTAAAGGTGCAGCTAGTTTGAATGACTTTGTATACTGCAGGGTAGCTTGTGAATTCTCCAGGTGGAACTAAAGTCTGATTTAAGACTTGATTATATTTCACATAATTCATCCAAATCTGTAGAGTAACTAACGGTATTAAATACATGTAGTTGAGTAAAAGTACACCATTTACCTCTGAACTGTAGTGGGGTAAAAAATGGAAATACTCAACTACTGCCTGTATTATGATCACTTGTTAGCCTAGCTGGGAATTACATGGTGAGTTCACAGTGACTTTATTGTACTTAAAGTATTGCTTTCAAACATAGGGTATATCTCCATGACAAGGTTAAAATCCCAGTTATCCCCATTGGGTTTGTCATGTTTAAACAGACGTTTGTATATTCTTTTTTTAAATGTATTTGTTGAATATTTTGTTAAGATCTAATATGAAATGCCTCCCTTAGACATCCCAAGCTACTGTATTTGTGTGCTGCTGACTGATGAATGAACTCGCTAAGATGTCCTTACTTTTCTCATTATAGTTATACAGGTCCCCAACAGGGAGTTAGTGATGTTACAGCAAAATATTCTTAAAAATGAAGGCATATCACTATTTTAGGAGCTTTGGTCTGGACTTAGATGAAATATGTCTGAATACTCTGAAAACAAGAATATTTTAAGTAATTATAAACATAATTGGGACACTGGGTGCATAATAATCACAGCTCTTTCAAATTAGACAACAGACCCTGAAGAAATACCATAAAATGTGAAAAAAGCAGGCTTTGGTGAAATCTTCTCTGCAGCAAGGAATTAGCCTGAGGCTTAACCTAAATATTTAAGTCTATAAGGTTCACATGGAGGCTATTTAACAGTTCAAGATATGAGCTTATTGGGAAAGGCAGCTCAGTAATGTGTTACAATGATAATACTCCAGCCATCCACACCCAGAGGGCACAGTGGCTGTTGTGAGCTACAGCAGTATCTGTCTTGATGAAACGCATACTTATTTTAATTGGATTATGTTTACGAGGCGTCAGTGTCTTAACTCCTCCGGGTACGATTTTATGTGATAATAACATCATCAGTGACCTTACTATGGCAACAATAAATGATGGCGTTATGGTCCTGGTGTAAAAAAGCTATTGAATACACGTGAGATCAAGTTACACTGATGATTCATTCATTTGTCCCGGATTCACTCCACTTTGCTGTTTGGGAAAAAGCCTCTGCGTCACACTCAGTGGTGTAAAGTAACTAAGTAGATTTACTCAAGTGCTTTACTTGAGATACATTTTGAAGTACTTGTACTTGACTTGACTGTTTCAATTGTTGTCTACTTTGTTCTTCTACCGCACTACAGTTCAGAGGTAAATGGTGTACTTTTACTCCACTACATGTATTTAATCCCTTTAGTTACTCTAAAGATTTGGATGAATTACGCAACAATGAAAATGATGTGAAACTACTAATCAATGTGAATATAAATCCGAGCTAATGTAAGACTTCACATGAACAGTAATTCACAAGCCTACCAGCAGAAAAACAGTAATACACAAAAGTCTATTATTATTATTATTATTATACAAAGTCATTCAAACTAGCTGCACCTTTACCAGCTTTGAGAACACTTTCATGATTAATCATTATAAAACATATCATATATATTATTCTGAAATGGACCAATCTGCACAATGACTACTTTTACTTTTAAGTATATTTTGATGCTAATACTTGTGTACTTTTACTGATGTAACATTTTGAGTGCAGGACTTTACTTGTAACAGAGTATTTCTACACTCTGCTACTTCTATTTTTACTTAAGTACAGTACAAGATCGGATTACTTTTCCCACCTCTGCATCACACTTTCTAATTTGTGACTTTCATGAAAACAAAAAGTGAGACTCTCAATAAACAGAGACCATTATACGAATCTTTATTTTCACAAAAACCTTCAAAAGATCTGCACACCCAATTGTATATGGAAGCTCTTCCTCCATACAGCGTATGTATTCTTGCTGTGTGAAGCTGTTGGAGTATGACCCATACCCGTCTGTCCAACTGCTGCCTCCCCCAGAGAGATGATTAGCATGGCACAGTGTGGACGAGGTCAGAGGTCACCAGGTGTATAATGGGAACATAATGAGCCCTAATGTGTGGCAGGGCAAGGGGGGGGGGTTGATTGGGGGTGAAGAAACTAGACACTGTATCAGAGCTGATTATTAGATTTGTATGTCAGATGGTGAGATGATGATGCCTAGTGTGAGCTTGTGTTGTAAAGATGCTGTGATCTGCTAATCCCCATAATGTTTTGTGAGTGAAAATCAATATTGTAAAAAAGTACTTTTGTGGTACCTTTGACCATTATGATATGAAATCTATGATATTAATGCTGCCTAAAAGGCTTATAACTTTGGAATACGATTTACAAGTTAGAATTGTAGCTTTTAAGAATTAGAGGCTGGATTTGCACACTGTCGTAGCACGGCTTCTTAGTGAATCAGAATCAACTTTATTGCCAGGTACATTTACACGTACAAGGAATTTGCTTTAGTGTGTGGCAGTGTGAACAAAACAATGAAAAGTAGTTGTAAGTGTAGGTAACACATATAACGATAATACAAATAAAGTATTTTTAAGACACTATTTAGTATTAAAAAAGAATACAGACAAGTATTTATACCTAATTTAAATATACAAAAGAGCAAACAAACTTAAGACAATGAATATATGCCAATTGTGTGCATAAATGTTCAACATATATATTCAGAGAGCTGAACATGGCTCACAGTATTATAAAAACATGTTGTTCACATGATGTGATTTATGTTATGCATCATGTTTGTTGGGTGGATACAAGTGATTCACTGAAGGTTCAAGTAAATAGCTCTGTGGCATAACAAAATTAGCTTTCTTTAGGCTTTTGCCTTGCAGGGGCTCTACATCCCACTTTACCCTTTTATTGGAAGCTTGAAACAATGAACTCTACGGCCATGCACAGCCCCTCATATTTCTCACACACTGCATCTGCTGCCAAGTTGTCGCAGGGCACAGGATTTAACAAGTGGGGGACATATTGGTGTACAGGCTCAAAGGGACAAAAGGCTAGTGCAGCAGGATAGAGCCTGTACTCTATGTGTGGGTGTGTTTTGTTCCGGGGGGTAGAGGTGGGGGGGATGCTCGGCCCCACAGCTGACACTCAGCTCTCTCCAGCTGGAGATGAGGCACCATGCTATACCTCCTGTTCTTATTGTTGTATGTATGTGCATGTGAATGCCTTATGTATGTGGGGAAAAGACATAGACAAACACCATCAATAATGTATGTCTGTATGTCCATTATAGTATCTCTCACACTGCATTGTATATGTACAATCAACAGTTGGTGCGGACACACCAACTTTACATAAAACAGACAGACAGGGCGGGAAAGGCTGTAATCATACTATCAGTTTCTATTGAGGATCAGGAACCCTGCCCTTCCCCCAATGGGTCGAAGACACATTTCAGATGTTGCAGGGTTATAACCAGAAAAGGACAGAAAAGAAAAAATCTGTAACACAAAAGTGCCACCCTTTAGTTTATTTGTATAAAAAGCTTTGTGTATGTACTATAATATTACCTCTTTAGACCTTCAAGCCAGAAAATGTAAGAATCAGTTTCTTTATAACAGATTTATTTTAGGAGGTCGCGAACCAATAAGGTTGGGAATAACTGCTCGTAACAAAATGTGTTTGGAGGTACCTTATATGTAAATATGAATCCTTAATGCACAGGAAGCCTTGAGCCCAACAGAGCTGTTTTAAAAAAACAAACTGATTACTTAGATTATTTGATCCAAGAAAAATAATTATCTTCAACTATACATTTAATCAATTAATTGTTAAATTATTATTTTATTGCAAAAATCAGCCCTATCAATTAGGGAGGGATCCAACTTTTCTCTGTTTATCATATTAAAGTGAGTCTTTTTTGGACAATTTAAGAACCAACAAGTCAATGATTGTGTGCAATATTATACTTTTTTTAAATGAACATTATGCAGGACGTAACAGTGTTGTAGTACTTTATGTTTACCTCAGACAGCTTGGGTATTAGTCTATTAGTCTTTTTTTCACCCTGTGTTACCAACATTACTGTTAGTAATCATTCCCATCAATATATTATTAGGAATGAGGCCAAATCTGCAAAAGTAAAAGCCAAATTGGCATAATCTTCAACAAAGTACAGGGGCCATGTGAATTGTTCACTTAACGGCCACATGTGGTTATGGGTGGTGTCGTGGTAATGCATTTGCTAGCCCACGGTGTGTGGTGAACTCATTGTAAGGTCCACTAAAAGGGTGGAGGCATCTCTCTGAGGAGGACAAGGGGCATTTTCTGCTCTGTGCTCCCGGACAATGAAGCCGGCCCAGGAGGTGATTATGGCTGCAGACGGGTGAGGGTCTTCCAACTCAGGCATTGGGGAGGGTCTTCTTCTTTGTTGTGCTGCGCAGCTGCATCCTGTAATCCTGTCTCAACCCATGCTTATTCAGGGTTCCCGCGGGGTCTTAAAAAGTCTTACATTTGATAATCAGAATTTAAGGCCTTAAAAAGTCTTAAATATGATCAAAAAAATAAGAAAGGTCTTAAA
>NW_011363662.1:0-7064 GCF_000735185.1 Notothenia coriiceps | reverse complement strand
GGCAATTAAAAGCACCCTGCAAACTATTATCCAATGAGCATATCTCCAGCACTTAAACACTTTCAATAACAGCCCATACCGCCGTTCAAGTCCCCCTATCATGATGAATGAAAACAATCTGCGTGTTGATGGAATGTACTTTCTTTCTATTGACGAACACGTCCTCATCTTTTGATGGCGCAATTATTTTTATGTGCGTCCCGTCAATAGCACCGACCACACCGGGCATACCTGCATTGCCATGAAGTTGGCTTTGATCCTGTGTAGTTGTTGATTGTCCAAAGGAAACCGGATAAACTGTTGGATGATATGTGGTCTAGAGAGCGCGTTGATGGTTTGGTTTATGGCACAGCTGACTGATGGTTGCGATATTCCTAAATCGTCGGCATTGCAAAGTTGCATTTTCCCTGTTGCTAAATATCGTAGTGTTGCCAAACATTTTATTTCCGGACTAATCGGGTTATTCCTGTTAGTCGGGGATGTTATTGCATCCCGCACTAATTCCACAACAAGTTTGATACCCTCACGATTTAGCCTATATCTCTTGATCAATTCACAATCTTCCATTGTCTCCAAAACATTTCGTCTCTCAGCCATTTTCAGATTCTTTGTGAATAGGTCTTACTGAGTTAGGAGTCCTCTCGAGGACTTTTAAGCTCTCCCAGACTTAGGTGCTACTTTTAGGCCTAAAATACTTTGTGAATTGCTCTTAGTGAATACAATTAGGAGTCCTAAATTTAAGACTGACACGCCCATTATGCTTAGGAGTTTCTCCTAAATTCGCCAGTTAGGAGCTACTTTTAGCCCTAAAATCCTTTGTGAATACGGCCCCTGATCTAGGGGGTACAACTCTAAAACGCCCATATGAAAAAGATTGGTTTACATTTTAATAATCAAATAAGTATGTGAACATAACCAATAACCTACCATAGCCAATAACAAATAAATGTAGCTTATTTTATTTTTGTTGTTCATTCATATCTTATATATCTTAGGCCGAACATTTGGATGAGCGGCAACGGTCAAAAATGTTTTTTCCCTCCCAGAGCTACCAGCGCAGTGCCCACCAGATCTGGCGCCCTATGCCAGTAACACAAATACTACAAATCTACATAACAAACAATCAAAAATGAAAAAGGGTCGCCACTTATTATTTTAAGAAAAAAAAAAAAAGTAAAACAATATTTTTTTATTTATTTTTTTTGGGTACCTGGCTGGCGCCCCCTAGCAGCGGCGCTCACTATTTGTATATAGGGGAAACACTGGTATGTAACACAAATTGTATTCAACCTTTTCTCCATCCCTTGCAACCAGCCTCATCAGTGGCCGTAGTCAAGGATCCCAACTACAAGCCATGCTACGTTGCCGGGACCTCTGGGCTTCCATCTTTAGACAACATACCCTCTGTGGCTGACTTGACTGCTTCCTTTGCTGCTCGCAAAGAGGAGCGTATTAAACAGGAAGCTGAGAAGAAAGACATGGAGAGGAGGGTAAGCGTTAAGCTAGTAGAATACTCTGGTGCAGCAAGTACACACACTTAAATACTACACCAGTGCAATATAATGCGGTCAGATATAACAATACTACAAAGCATATCCTAAAACATTGTATGTACATCCCTTTGACAAGGTCTCAACATTCTATAACACAGTTTTTGAAGGCAAGAATCAGTTGAGCAATGGAGCATTTGAAATCCGAATAAAGCGTTTTTTACAAACATATACCCATTGCAGTTAATTACTCTTCTTAAAAAAACAAGTTCAATATTTTCTGTCAATTGGACTTATTTAGACATACCACTGATGAAGCTATTTGTAATAGTTTAACTTTTACTTCTCTTATTTTTTCAATTGTTATATCCCAGGGCAAGATGAGTGAAGATGAGCTGAAATGGGAGGATGCCGGCAAAGGCAATGATGCTCAAGGAGCTACTTGGGGAGGAGAGAAATCAGAGGAGAAAGAGGAGGAGAAGGAAAAGGAGGTAGAACCAGACCTATGGGGAGCCTCCAACGAACCTAAAAACACCACAGATCCATGGGGGGCAAAAACTGATGAAGATCAGTTTTCAGCACCAAAAACCAATGAAGATTCATTTGATGTGCCAAAGAAGGGAGAAGATCCTTTTGTGGCTCCAAAAGATGAACCAGATCCATTTAATGCGTTGAATGATGACCCGTTCAACGCACCAAAAGATAGTTCAGACCCCTTCAATGCAAGCAAGGATAAGGGAGATCCATTTACTGCTCCAAAAGATACCCCAAAAGTAGATCCCTTCAACAGTGCAAAGGTTGATCCATTTAACGCTCCGAAAGATGATCCATTCAATGCTCTAAAAGATCATTCATTCAATGCTCCGAAAGAGGATCCATTTAACGCTCCGAAAGAGGATCCATTCAATGCTCCAAAAGATAATTCATTCAATGCTCCAAAGGATCATCCATTCAGTGCTCCGAAAGAGGATCCATTCAATGCTGCGAAAGATGATCCATTCACTGCTCCAAAGGATGATCCATTTAATGCTCTGAAAGATCATCCATTCAATGCTCCGAAAGAGGATCCATTCACTGCTCCAAAGGATGATCCATTTAATGCTCTGAAAGATGATCCATTCAATGCTCCGAAAAAGGATCCATTCAATGCTCCGAAAAAGGATCCATTCAATGCTCCGAAAAAGGATCCATTCACTGCTCCAAAGGATGATCCTTTTAATGCTCTGAAAAATGATCCATTCAATGCTCCGAAAGATGATCCATTTAATGCTCCGAAAGATGATCCATTTAATGCTCCGAAAGATGATCCATTCAATGCTCCAAAGGATGATCCCTTCACTGCACCAGCATCAACACCCCCTAAAGAAGACCCATTTTCTGCACCAGCATCATCTAAAGGTGACCCATTTACTGCCTCCACGACATCACCTATAGAAGATCCTTTCTCTTCCCCGTCCAAACCTTCAAAAGAGGATCCATTTGCTTCTCCAACAACACCACCCAAAGAGGATCCTTTCTCTGCACCATCCGAACCAGCCAAAGAGGACCCTTTCGGTGCACCAACGACACCCCCTAAAGAGGACTCATTCAGAGTGCCATCCACTCCACCAAAAGATGATGCCTCAGATCCCTTCAATGACCCTCCATTGAGCTCGCCCAAAGAGAGTGCAGATGCGTGGGGAGCCCCTGCTACCTCCCCACCCTCCAGCAAGGCTGATCCATGGGGGGCGCCATCTGCTCCAAAGGAAACAAAAGGCGGAGATCCCTGGGATGACGGAACAAGCGCCTCCTCACCAATTGAGGATTCCTATGCATTTGGAGATGCATCCAAACTGGACGATGACCCTTGGGGAGCCCCAGGTGAGAACAGCAAATATGTATTTCAAAGATTACCCCTAGATGCAACTTGTAAGGTAACTGAAGTTGCTTTCCAAGTTAACATGATGACATTTTGGCCATTTCCAATTGGATGAAAAAGCCAATAGACTAAAATGCTTGGCTTTTTCCTCTATTTCTTTGTTCAGCTGCAGCTACAATAAGCACAGATGATGCGTGGGGATCACCCGCTCCCCCCATGGACTCCTCCACACCTAGTGACCCCTTTGGAGACGGAGCTTCTAAAAAAAGCGATCCTTGGGGTGCACCGAGCAACGCATCTAACGGGACAGGTACAACACTCTTTACACTCTGAGTCTGCAGAACATTTATTCCTATGATTCTTCCATTATTCATGAGACTAAAACCTCATTGGTTTCTTTGTACTCAGCAATTAAAACCCTCCCCTCTGATTAAATCAACATAATCTTTCTGCTGCGTAGTCTGCTAAAATGTATGTTTGATTTCAATCGAGCAAATTCTATGCCAACTGGCTTAGTGCTTGACTGAGAATGGTGATTCTAACAACGTAACTTTTTTACCTTCATGTATGAATACGCTTTTCTTGTGTACACCTTATGGTCATTTGCATGTGACTGTTGTCCTCCATTTCACCTTCCATCTCTCCATCTTTCAGCAGTTCGCTAACAACCTTAATCAATTTAACTTCTCTTTCCCGCTTTGCTTTCTCTTCCTCCCTGACCAAAAGAAAACACCTTTTAGAGTAGAATTGGACCTTTATTGTATTGCAGGAAATCGAACAGCGCTGGAAGAGAACTCGTATAAAAAGACTGCTTCGTTTCTGGGCTCTGCAGGGGCGTCGCTTGTTGACTTGGACGATCTATTTTCTTCTAACCCTAAACCCAACCAGAGCCCCTTCGTCAACACGCTCGTCACCCAAACACAAGTCATCGGTAAGGACAGAAAAAATGCTTCAGAATGGGTGAAAATCAACATCTTTGACGAAGGCTTCATGTGGAATTATCTGTGGTGCGCTTGATTCTAATGGATGCATGGTCAACCCCAAAGACTGAAAAACCACTGAGATGATAAAAATCCGTAATTCCTCTGTGATGTTTCAAATGTATTCCACTACTCTTCAGCTGCAGTTCAGAGAGGGAGACTGAGAGAGGGGTGGGGGACAGTATGAGCGACAAATACATATTTATCAATAGGTTTGTATGAAAATGTGTTTTGGACCAACCAACCCCCTACCCTGTGGTGTCACTGTATAATTTGTAATGGTGTGTGTGTGTGTGTGTGTGTGTGTGTGTGTGTGTGTGTGTGTGTGTGTGTGTGTGTGTGTGTGTGTGTGTGTGTGTGTGTGTGTGTGTGTGTGTGTGTGTGACCTTTTGGAGTACAGTATATAGACTAGTGTATTTAAACCAGCAGATATTTAACTCTTCTCACCCCTCTCTCTGCTCTGGTGCATTTCTTTGCTGGAATACTTCAAACTATATATCCCTCCCCCATTTCTCCATCCTCCTATTACTCCTACTTATTTCACAGGCGCTTTCAAAGCCAGGGGCATGACATCCGGCCCTGTGGTCAGATCAGGGGCTGTTGCTGGACTGTCCCTTCCTGAAACATCAACCCCATACTGCAGTCCCTTCGGTCCCTCCTTTGCTCCGTCCTTTGTCGCACCTACTCCAAATTTTGAAGCCGCTTATCCTGCCAGGGAAACTCCCTTATTTCGGCCACCATCACATACCATGGGAGTGTCTCATCCTGGCTTAAATATGCTTCAAAAAGCTCAGGTGGCTCCTCTGTGTTCAGGAACTGGAATGGTAAAATCACCTTCTGTCGGAGGGAGTCCACGCATGGAGCTTAACATGAACCCCCTCTTTAGAGGTGTGGTGCAGTCTGGACCTCTGGGGAATCCATTGGCAGACCCCCTCTTATTGGGAACAGGAATGGGTCAGTCCAGTGTCTTTGGAGGGATTCGCCTAACAGGCAATGCTAACATGGGAGGATCCACTCAAGGGGGGGGAGCCCCCTTCCAGCCACAGTTGCTCTCAGGCAGTGGATCGGGTGAGACGGTGCACAAAAACAACAATCCATTCCTGTTCTGAAAAATGTACCTCTTTCCTGTCAAGCACTGTATTCAATGAAGTTGAATGCATATGTGTAGCAACCATTTTCCAAAATGTAGCTCAAGGATTTTAATTTGCTTTCCCGTGCATGCAACAGGCTGCCATGAGCTACAATTTCCCTCCTGTGGGGAATTTTCTATCAGGATTTTTGTCATAACTTAAATATAGCATTCCTTTCAGGGACGGGTGGAGTGAAATATCAGGCAGACTGGAATTAGGGAAACATTATTAACCCTTTTGGTATGCTTTTGGAAAATGACCAGTAGTTAAAAGAATACAACTCTAAAACATGCATACCACTTGTGTGACCCTTACATTAACCCAACAGCTCCTCCTTTAAGGCCTCCACACACTGGGGGGTTTGACACATTGACAATAGCTGAAATGTGAAATACTAGCCTGCTAATATTGTACAGTACTTTCTAGGGCTTTTATTATGAAAGGTAAGAACAAAAGGACTGGATCAGGTATGCGCTACCATGATAGGAGAAAACAAGTTTACACTTTTGGTTCAGTCAACCGAGCTTATGTGTTGCTGTTATAGTTGTTATTAATAGGTGCAACTCAACATGGACTGCCCAATGTAGTTGGATGTATTTCTGGGTGCAAAAGCTCAGAAATATTGAGGGGTAAGGATAGGTTGAGGGATCAGAAAAATAATTACATTGCTTTTTTATTGGCCTTCTGTGTGAAAATAGTTATGACAAAAACCAATAGTTTAAAACAACACTTAAACAAAAACGCCCCCAGTGTGTGAATGCCGACTTGCCTACCCCTGCAATCTACACATGATCAACTAATGATAGCCATGACTTAAATGTAATGTATAAATAGGAACACACACAAAATATGGGTGAAACTGCATACTTCCTTTCATGTCATTTATTGGAACAGCCAGCCGTAGTCTTTTCCATGCACTAGTATGAGAAATGAGAACACCTAATAATTGTTGATGTGGAAATACTGAAGAATAACTGTTGATGTGAGGGTTGACCTGTAAAACATTGGCAGAACTGAGGTGGGAAAGATGTCCCTCTAGTCTCTCATTAAGTGTGTATGTGTTTGTACAAGGTGGTGTGTGTGTGTGTGTGTGACCTGCATGCACGCAGTGTGTGTGTGTATATATTGTTCTGTTGTAAATAGTGCAAGTAATCACAGATAAACCTTGAATCATACTGTATATTAGAGTGTTACAATCATGCGTAACTATTTATTAATCTAATAATTGATTGATTTATTACTTAATTATTTATTGATGCAGCAATGGGTGTCCAACAAAGTTCAGGTTAACCTCCATTACAGGTCATCTTCACACGGGTTGACCTGAAGGTATTGATTTTAAGCGTGATCGGCTTCAAATACTGCATTATCAATCAACTCGGTAACCAATGGTGGCTTTCTTTTCCGTGTTTATTTTTGTAGTCGTTCTGGATTCATTGTGTACTTGAACATTTTCCTACTGTACCTCCTACCATTTTCAAGTAACACAAATGAAATTACTGTATGATTACAAGTTGCAGTGTTGGCTGAATAAAAACCGAATTTGAACCCATCTTTGAAGAGCATTGTGTGTGTGTGTGTGTGTGTGTGTTGTGTGTGTGTGTGT
>NW_011363661.1:0-4296 GCF_000735185.1 Notothenia coriiceps | reverse complement strand
TTCACTTCGTGTTTCAAAAGTTCTGATTTGGGGTATAAAGCTTTAAAAAAAAAAGTATTTTATAAAAAAAAAAAAAAAAAGCTTTAAAAAAAAGAGTTTTTTATAAAAAATAAAAAAGGAGGGGGCTGAGCTCATGCAGGACCCGGCAGCTACTGTCTAAACTAAATACTGCCCCGTGATGAAACGCCATATCATGGATTATCAAGGATTATCTCTGAAACAGTATGGAGCTCAAAGGCTTTCTCTCTCGCCGGTTATACCACAAGGTGAGTTCCTTTTTATTTCCTGCTTCTTCACACACATGCTCTCCAGTACAGGTTAGCTCTGAGTGTTAGCGAGGCTTATGTAAACATACACCGACCATATTACGTCCAAAACATTCGGGCATTGTTTCTGATAGCAACGTTTCTGATAGGGCCGTGGGTGTAAAGCCAGCCTACATTTCCGACATTACGTCATATCGTACGCAAATCTGGATCAGCTCCGTTGTAGCCCCGTTTTTAGAGATTTGGGTACGGAGGAAAAGAGAGAGGGTTTTATTTTCTGACGCTGCGTGAGTTCCCTGACAGACCAGGGACACATATTTGCTGGATGTATAAAAGACATAAAAAAGTGCATTTTGCATGATAGGTCCCCTTTAAGGCTGATGCATTAAGGACTTCTAGACTGTGTATAAAGAGAACGTGATACAGCGACTCGTTCATTCCCTATCAAAGTTGCTCAGTGGAGTATGAAGCCAAAAATGGAGCGACAGTATGTACATGCGTAGTATGTAAGATTTAAGGACATACATATTAAATTAAGTTTTATCAAGTGTTCGTTCTGGGAAGTTGATTTACCTAAAAGAAACCGATATACACTCATTTCCAGAAGTATCTTTCCCAAATGTAAGTCAATGGGAAAATCCCTGATGAAGCCATTTGAGCAGCATGTACATAAATTGTCTTGCATGTTTTAAGTCACCTGATATTCTTGCTTTCTTTTTATCGTCATTCAAACAGTTTTTTACAAATATTGGTTGACAATGATTGGTGGCTGATCGCTTGGAGCATCCTTACTCTCTTTTGCTGCTATAAGGGCATACGATCGGAGCTTGGTGTTACTTGTGATGCTGAATGGAAGATCTAAAAAAAGCTGAACTGATTTTTAAAATGGATTGAAGGACATAAATTGAATGATCTACAAAATACTTTTCCATCTGATAAAAAAAAAAGACATACTTACTCGTTCTAAGGTTTTTTGCATTGGGATCTTGTGAGAAACCATACCATTTAACTGGAATTTAGTCAAATGTACATGTATTTGAAATGTTGTATTAAACACAACTATTCTTACTGCAAAGGTGTTACAGGGCACACCAGGCATGCTTGCCAACCTTTAGACCTCAGAAATCGGGAGCATTTCAAAATGCAAAATTGGGGGGGGGGGGTTGCTAGTGGATCGCCGGAGCTGTTAGATTAACATTAACATGCTTATTGTAGTTGTAAGTGCACTGCCTTGCGGCCTGTAGCACCGTCCTTGATGGAGCATATGTGTGGGCTGGACCTGTATTTTACAGGAAAGGAGTGAGCAGAGAGTAGTAGTTGTCGATTCTTGTTCTGTTTTCTGTGAATATCTGCCTCACCCTCTCAGACTTTGAGTTGAGCGCGCTACTAAAGAGACGTGTTACCATGGAAACCAAACAATGGTGTAGCTGTATTAAAGTCCGAGTGGAAACAGTCGTGTGTAAATCTGATTTTGTCAGAAATATATGACCCCGGGAGGAAACCGGGAGAGGGCAATGAAATCGGGAGTCTCCCGCGAAAATCGGGAGGGTTGACAAGTATGTACAGAGATGCTGTATGAGGAACCAATGTGAGTTTGGAACATTGCACAATATAAATCTATTCTAGTAGACCTCAACAATGGAATTATGATCAGTAGAAATGGCCATGACATGGGACCTTTAAATCTGCTTTACATTAGTGAGCATTTATTCACCTTGTGATGAAAGTCTACTGCTAATTTAGCTGCGTTAACCATACCTTTCACATCGTCATTACCATAATGTTAGACATTTTAAACAAAACAACCAAACCTATTAGTTGGTGATTAGAGTTAACCTGTTTTAGAAAATAAAAGGGGGCTGAATAAATACCAACCTGGGGCTTTAAATTGAAAGAAATGCAAAGACAAAGACACTGAAGCTAGTGATAACCGTGGGGGAAGAATAAGGGGGAATGGCAGAATGATTTGATGAAAGGAAAACCGCGAATGAAGAATGGACGGTTTGTAGAGAAAGAGGGAGGGGGAACTCATTTTGCCTATCAATGGACGGAGAGAAAGGAAAAGTGGAAACTGTAAGTTGATTAAAAGAGGCAGCCTGTCCACCTCCACATCAACCAAGTGTCTTACCCTATATGTTATCTCTTTGCCACTAAGATGAATTCCCTTTGGGTTATTGTCCTCTGTGCAAAGCAACTCTAATCCTGCTCGTGATCGAAAAACAAAACGATGGCGTGACGGTGAGAGTGGAGGGAGGAAAGGACAGAATGAGGCAGCCAGACGACACAAAGCTCGTGAATGAAGTGAGTAACGACAGCCGTGCTGAGAAGCGACTGATGGAGGAGAAAAGAAAGATGAGGAGGGAATAACAATGAAGCAACGATTCAAAGAGGAGTGAATTAGAAAAAGAAGGGGTTGAACGCCTCAAGTGTGAAGGTATGGACGAGCGGAGATATACATTGATCGATGATGACGTAGAGAAATGATAGGAGGCTTGAGGAACAAAACGTGGAGGATATTTAAGGGACAGTCCACCCCAATATACAACATCCATATCTCACCTGAAGGGCTATTCATCAATCTGGATTGATTCGGCCTAAGAATTGGAGATATATCGGCCGTGTAAAAACCTTCTCTCCAATAGATTGGAACTGGTGCTCAAAGCATAACAAAATGAATTGGAAAAACTCACCAGCAATGTTTTTTTTTTTAGAAAAGAGAACCCTGCTGTTGTTAACAATCAACAGAACTTATTGCGAGCAGTTTCCTGTAGGAATTTTTTTCTTTTTACCAAACTACACCCGGGAACCCATGACTGCTCAGAAGTTCGTTTTATTAATGGACTGTTGCTCAATAGTTAGCGTGTGTAATACATAGCATTACATTTAAAAGGAAAGTCGACTGACCCTTCCAGTTCTTTAACAAGTTTTGAAGAAATAACCTTACTAAAAATCCATGTTTTATGTATCACAAAATATGTCCCAACCAGCAAAATATAAGCATCTTTCAATCAATCCATCAAATCGAAAGCCCGATATCACAAATTAAACATGTCTAAGGGGGCTTAACAGCATACAACACCCTCTGACATTAGACCCCTGCATTGTACAAGGAAACACTCCCAAAGAAACCTCCAAATGATAGAAAACCTAGTGGAGAGCAGAGATTCACAGACATGCAATAGATGTTACGTCACTTCCTGGCGAACATTACGGCTGTGTCGTTTATTGCACCTCAAACATTTTTCTGTACTTCCTCTAAGAAACAAGTACAGTAAAAGAAGAGCTCTGTGGCTTCAGGCTTGACCGCCATTCAAATGACAGCGTTGTTCTCCCCCAAAAGTGGGCGGGGCCGTAATTTCCCCCCAGAAGGGACGTAGGTGTTACTCTCATCTCCTACTGCTTTTAATTTAGCCATATATCGAGCCCGATCGTGGATTTTCCATTGATTTAATGTAATTGTTTGCCTGTCTGGCCGTTGTAATCTGGCTCTTTGAAGATCCAAAAATCCACGGTTTTCTTACATTTCTGATCGGATTGGCAAAAACTTCAGAATTTGTATTGACCGCCGTTCAAATGACAGCTTTGTTTCCCCCAAAAGTGGGCGGATACGTAATTTTTGCCCGGAAGTGACTAGGGATGCCAGTGATTATTCGATTTTTCGAATATTCGTTACAGTCTCCATAATCGAAAATTATTTTTTAAATTTGATTTATATATTTTTTTATTATTATTTATGTTTTTCTTTTTTTTCCTGCTTAGTTTCAACCAAAATATAGACTAATGCTAATAATAGTATTAATAATTGTAAATGGCCATTGGTCACACCACCAGTTTGTTTTACTGTAAACGTGGAAGAAGCCAGCAGCGCAGCAGCCCGCTACACACCGACCGTTAATACAGGCTATGATGGTGGTTTATTTTTTGCTATTGCTTTGTACTGTTCTACTTGAAGACCCTTGTGTACCATGTACATGTTCCAGTAAAAGAAAACAACGGAATTCCATTTGTCTGTGTTTTTTTGTTCCTCTCC